>NC_092866.1:62143953-62155619 GCF_032062135.1 Pyxicephalus adspersus | reverse complement strand
ATTTAGGGACTGGCAATCATATGCATGTTTCAGTACCTATTCATTTGTAATCAGATACCCATACTTATTCTACATAATTATTCTGGGATTTGGCTAATTTTGGTTGAATCATCGAACATCTTTGTAAGAAAATACAGGCTCTGCTAAGTTAACAGTCCTAGGGAGACAATGATTCTACAAGCCTGATTAATAAAGCTCTTCAAGACTGGAGAAGATAGAATTTCATAGGAAAACCTGAGTATTCCAGCAAATCTGGAATGGATCTGGTCCAGAACTGAAAACATTTGCCAACTATAGCAAATAATTTTTACGAAATCTGTTTAAGGTTTCTTGGATCACCCAGGTTCTATATGAAAGTCCATCTTCTCCTTAGGGGGTTTTATTAAATTTGACCTTATAAATGAGATGAACAGATCTCTGGCAGGTATATGTAAATGATATGGCCCAAAGTAAGTAGGAAAATCTCCAAATGATTGATTTCAGGTGTGTCTACAGATGGGAATTGCTAATATAAGTCATTTTAGACAATTGTGCTTCCAGCCTTGTGGTGACAGTTTGGGTAAAGCTCATTTCTGTTCCAGCATGATATATAAAGCTTCCTAAAGAGGCTATATGGTTTCTTAGGTTTGGTAAAAAGATTCCAGATCTACATTAATACCTGACCTCAGAAAATCTATTTAGGCTGAAGGGGCACAAATCCCAATCGACATCCCTCACAATTCCCTGGAAAGCCTTCCAAGGAGGGTGAAACCTCTCACAGCCCAGCCGGGGATTGCAAACAGGATTCTCAGAGCTGCAAGAATGATTGTAGCTCTGAGAATCCACTGGGATCCCGGGGAACTAGAGGTTAATTAAACCCTAGTGCCCGGAGATAGCAGTAAAACTGCAGAAGAACTCTCAATGGATTTTCTCTTCTGCAGTTCCACTGTGATCCCCAGGCACTAGAGGTTTATTAACTTCCTGTGCCTGGGGATCTTCCCAATGAATGCAGCCGTGGCTGTATTCATTGAGAACAGTGTGCGATCCCCGGGGCACTAGAGGTTAATTAACCTCTAGTGCCCTGGGGATCACAAACAGGAGCATCTGTGCATCTCCTGTGAATCCGCCTGTTTTAATTTTCTTGATCTTCCAATGGTTTCGCGAAATCATTTTGCAGAAATTTTGTGGAACCATCGGAAGATCAAGGAAATTTTTGCAAGAATTCCAGAGGCATTCTCGCTTATCCCTACTCACTATGGTCCTGATATATTAAAGATACCCAAGGCTGGAGAGGATACACTTTTATCTGTGAAGCTGGGTGATCCAGTAACCCTGGAATGAATCTGGTCCAGGATTGAAAACATTTGCTAACAAATAACACATGACTTTTAAGAAATCCATTCCAACTTTGCTGGATCACCCAGCTTCAATGATGAAAGTGTATCCTCTCCAGCCTTGGAGAGCTTTAATAAATCAAGTCCTATGTATCCATCGCCTGGCTGCCCTATTGTAAATCACAAATCCACAAATAACCAGAATTGAACATACAACTGATGTCTTTAGTTTCATTGCTGAAGTTTCCAAAATACTGAAGTTTTGTGACATTCAGTTAGCAAAATGACCAGAGGGGGCACTATTGTCACACATTTCTAATTCACATTGGTTTGTCAGTGAGCAGTGGTGCCACTCAGGAGGGGGGATAATAATAGCACATTCTAGGGCGTCATGCTGCTTGCCTCCACATACAGCAGATTATAAATTGTATAAATATTTATATGTGACCTTCGTGTTTGCATCGGTGAGATGTGAGCTTTGCTTCTAACATCCTGTACTGATGCTTACATTAAAATCAGAAAATAACCAGCCGCTGCTGGGAAATAGATTTATTGGCTAGGTGACTGTGTGCAATGGTGAGCAATTGTACCTGATGCAAAAAAAAAGAAAAAAATAATGGGCACACTTGGATTTTTTTTTTTAATATATTCAAATGTGCAACAAATGAAGCCTGGTTGGGTAAACATGCAGGCAATGAATGCAATGTATAACTAATGTGAATGGCTTAATAGGTATTAGATGGTGAGTATCCTACAACATGCTGCTGCTATGCTATAACAATATGGCTTTATTCATTGAATTACTGCTACTCAATTCATTTTTAAACTACTTTATTAATTATTATTTATAAACAGGATTTATATAGCACCAACATATTATGTAGGGCTGTACATTAAGTAGGGGTTTCAAATGACAGACAGATACAGACAGTGACACAGGAGGAGAAGAGGACCCTGCCCTGAAGAGCTTACAATCTAGGAGGTGGGGGAAGGAGAAAGTAGGAGCAAGCCAAATAGGAAACCCACAAAACACAGGGAGAACATACAAACTCCTTGCAGATAGTTATCTGGCTGAGATTCCAACCTGGGACGTAGTCATACAAAGGGCAGCCCATTTATACTCACCCTTTACATGTTACCATATTGTTGTTGGAGATGCTGCAATATATCTAGTGCACCCAATTATAGGGGAACATAGGACCTCCACCAGTAATGCAGGGCCCAATACCGCCACCAACGGAGGCCACACTGGGTGGCCAATTGCCAAAAACTTCTGTTTTGACATTAACCTTATGTAAGCTTCAACTTCATCCATCTAAAAGCATACCCAGGGTTTGATCCAGGGCAATGGGAGTGAAGTTTGGTTGTTTGTACTCACTGTGACGGACACGCAGGGACTTGGTGGCCAATATGGACCAGAGTCATGATAGGACCCATGTGTGTTTTCACTCGGACACTCTTTTTTTATTGGGTAGTTGGGAAACTACCTATACACAATAATTATGAGTTCATACTTAGGCAATAGTTGAATGGAGGGGCCAGGACAATGTTCACCTTGACTGGCTCTGTCCACCATTGTTGGCTGCTCTCCAACCATACGTGATTACACTGGGTGGCCAATTGCCAAAAACCTCTGTTGCATGCGAAGAAAGGTAACACGTTGAATACTCCATATTTGAAATTACTGAGTTTTTTTTTGTAGACAGAGTGAATACCGGAGAAACAGAATATGGGGAGAGTGATATGGAGCTGAGTATATGCTATGGTGGGGCCATGAAAGACAACTTGATGCCTTGCCCTACTTATAGACACAAAAAGTTATGGTGACAATTATCTCGTAACTTGTTGCCCTCTGGCATAATATTATATAGATAGGTGGAAGCCACAGTCCCCCTTTTCTTTCCCTTTGCCCTTGCTCAGCCTGGACAACACAAGAAAATTCCAGGCATAAAAACATACACTGACATCTGGCTGAGAGGTAACCTAAATAATTTCACAACTTTTTAGAAAATCGTTCTCTGCAGACTTTTTTTTTACGATCGTCAATACTGTCGCTTTATAATGGTCACACAATTTAAGTTGTTTTTTGTTCAATTGCAGCCATTCCGCCAACACTCAATCTTCTGAAAAATCGTTCCTTCAAACCAGGCTCACCCCATCCCCTTCCTAAAGCCAGCACCCAGTAATTGCCTGAATGTGAGCGAAGCTTGCAAAATAAAACTGCACATGTTGTCTAATGTAACTAAGATTGTTTAATAATGTATTTTAAAATAAGCAATGTGGCATTTTATTCGTTGGTTTGCAAAAATAGTTCTGAAAGGAGAGAGACAGAGGGAAGGCGGGAGCCCTGCCATGTGCTTCAACCTTTTAAATGTCATTCTGTGTAACAGGCGGTTTGGACTTATCTCAGCCCTGGGAATATGATGTCCCCACCACATCACAGTGCAATATGTCCTGCATGAATGTGTAGACCAGTCAACTTTTAGAAGAAATTTGCCTGCCAAGTAAACAATGCATCCAACTCAACTGATTAACCCTTACCCTGCCAGAGCAATGACATACATTGCTGATTAACCTATAAAGTAAGTGGAATCTGTGATACAGAATAATCCCTTTCATGGCAGAGACCCAATACCATGCAACCATTGATTATCCCATTCCCAGGACTGATTATTGAACCTTATTACACCAATGTCATCATCCATTGATTAACCTTTCCTCTGATAGAACAATGACATCAGCCACCATGTAAGCCCCAGGCCAGCGATATTAGTGGCCAGTTACCTATCCTGTGCCAGACCACAATCAGCCCTGATTAACCCTTTTCTGCAATAACATTGACATGGGGCTCAGAATAATCCTTCCTATGCCAAGAGGTAGATATGAGTAAAAGGAAATATGGTTGCGATTAACCCACAGACATCACCAATGTTTTGACGAATAATGCTGCCCATGGCAGACTTTTTTCTTACTAAGAAATTTGGGCCCCACAGTATAGGACCTGGGGGCCTCAGCCATTTTGTCATAAAAGCTGGCTGTATATCTTCTTCATAAGGACAATTGTGGAGAAATCAATCATCTGCCATCTTTACGTGACACCAATGGAGACCTGGCCCCATGGGATCCTTGCTTGGTGTTCATAAAGGCGGTACTACTCGTTTACCCTTCCTAAAGAAGAGCGAATGGGTTGGAACCAATCTTATGGATCACTATTACCTGCCTGGAGAACTTTTTTTGGTTGGAAGGTTAAAGACTTTTTTTCTGTTTCTTCCCTTTCTGATAATTATGTTTGTTTAAGACTAGTAAAGACAATAATGTAAACATACTAATACAAAATCCAACATTTTCATTCAATGGTCAAAGAACTCTCTATGACCCTCTATCAGCTAAGAGAGAGAAGAGATATATAAAATCGAGAATATTGCTTGCTGATTATATGGGCAGCCATACCTAGGCCAGCAGAGCTGACTGTGCAAGTTCATGGAGCCACCTTCAGCACGTGCGTCCTACCTTCACATTAAAAGTCTTTTTTTCTTCATTTAGAGTAAATGGGCCTGATTTAATAAAGTTCACCAAGACTGGAGAAGATACACTTTTATCAGTGAAGCTGGTGATCCAGCAAACCTGGAATGGATTTCTTCAAAATCATTCGCTATTCGTTAGCAAAAGCTTTCAATCCTGGACCAGATCAATTCCAGGTTTGCTGGATCACCCAGCTTTACTGATGAAAGCCTTGGAGAGCTTTAATAAATCAAGCCCAATGTGTCTCTCCTAGTTATGGCTCACTTGTCTATGAACGATTTTGTTATCATTGTCCAGATTAAAGCTACATGCTAGAATATTGTCACCTGGGACAAATGGTCATACCCACTATAATAAGGAGAGCACAGTGGGGTGCCACTTACTTGTGCTTCCTCCCACCTCTCTATACAACAGTTTTGTGTGTATAGCCTTCATTTGTCCCCCTGTCACTGGAAGCAATCATAAAATGTTTCCAGCAGGGGTCCTCTACGATGGCCACCTATAAACCAGATATTGGTTAAAAAAGAATTTAAACCTAGTTTACTGTTGCCTAGTACAAAACTAATAAAAATGTGTGCAGATCCCAGTCTTGGAGGACTAGAGAAGCTAAACCATTAAATGTCATCTCTTTCTAAATTGCAGCTGTAAGCTAGCAAAACTTCCATCAGATTTCATGCGTGCAGGTGATGGATTTGGCATGCATGGTAACAGGAAGAGCTAGTAAATTCTACTTTGGCCAGGATCCTGGTCACAGGACAAGGGGAAATGACATTTGTGAGTACACAGAACATGTAAAACGGCCTCAGATATTATAAGGATAACTTAGGAAGGATGCAGGCTGTCAGAGATTTCTGGGCCCCATACTAGGTAAACTTTCTGGGACCCCCCTGGGACAGAAGTGCCCCTGTTAGCAGCCTGGCACCCTGTAAAGACACCGGCACAAAGCTGCACATGCCCTATCATGTGTGTGAAATATAATATAAAATGTATGTAAACCTTAACAATAAACTTTTCCTATTATCACCCCAATACCCCAAAAATTAAACCATTGATTTTTATTATATCTGTTTGATGAGTGCTAAAAACAATAAAAACCAGAGATTCTGCTTCTGCCGGTAGGGGACTGGCTGCAACCTCTCCGCTGTGTTATTCTCCAGCTTTGTCCGCTGCACATACACAATTAAATACTAAAGACGGAGCCCAAATGTGCTGAAAACAAGCTGGGAGGTGTTATTTAGGCTCGCACAGAAAAAATGCCTTGTTATCACTGCTTTCTGGCCTCTTGGATTCAAACTAGTAAAATAACACTCTGCCAGAAATCTTGTGATATCTCCCTCTGCTCTGTATCAGTTGCATTGTTATCAGCTATTTACAAGGAGTACAGAACCCCTTCTCCTTATGTTATAAGAAGAGGATAGATGGAGTTGTTCGGTAGGCCTTAAGCTACTGATTTAATAAAGTTCACCAAGACTGGAGAAGATACACTTTTATCAGTGAAGCTGGTGATCCAGCAAACCTGGAATGGATTTCTTCAAAATCATTTGCTATTCGTTAGCAAAAGCTTTCAATCCTGGACCAGATCAATTCCAGGTTTGCTGGATCACCCAGCTTTACTGATGAAAGCCTTGGGGAGTTTTAATAAATTAAGCCCAATGTGTCTCTTCTAGTTATGGCCCACTTGTCTATGAACCCAGATTAAAGCTACATACACATGCTAGAATATTGTCACCTTGGACAAATGGCCATACCCACTATAATTTCCCATGAAGGAGAGCACAGTGGGGTGCCACTTACTTGTGCTTCCTCCCACCTCTCCATAGAACAGTTTTGTGTGTATAGCGTTCATTTGTCCACCTGTCACTGGAAACAATCAGAAAATGTTTCCAGCAATCAGAAAATGTTTCCAGCAGGGGTCCTCTACGATGGCCACCTATAAACCAGATATTGGTTAAAAAAGAATTTAAACCTAGTTTACTGTTGCCCGGTACGAAACTAATAAAAATGTGTGCAGATCCCAGTCTTGGAGGACTAGAGAAGCTAAACCATTAAATGTCATCTCTTTCTAAATTGCAGCTGTAAGCTGGCAAAACTTCCATTAGATTTCATGCGTGCAGGTGATGGACTTGGCATGCATGGTAACAGGAAGAGCTAGTAAATTCTACTTTGGCCAGGATCCTGGTCACAAGACAAGGGGAAATGACATTTGTGAGTACAGAGGATGCATGTAAAACGGCCTCAGATATTACAAGGATAACTTAGGAAGGATGCAGGCTGTCAGAGATTTCTGGGCCCCATACTAGGTAAACTTTCTGGGACCCCCCTGGGACAGAAGTGCCCCTGTTCGTCGTTCGATTGGAACGATAAAAATTGGAAGTGTGTACGCACCTTTACACAACTTTCGGGTGAAATCACTGATCCCCCATACATTTATATCAATGAGTTTACAACAATGAATGTATAGGTGATATACTGGCTGATTGTCAGGGATAGTCACATCAGATTTATTGATATTTAGGTGGCTGACTTGAGTTTCAGTTGAAGAAGCTAAATGCTGATATCAGACTGAGCTTCATGTTAGTGTTGTTTTAGAGTATATTACAAATATGATTCAGTGTATTAGCTATATATTTGTATAATGCATCCATTATAGTTTTAGAATATACCTGTAATAAAATGTAATAGTGGAAAATAAATCCTTGCCCTGTTCTGTATGATCTCTGGATTGTGTGGGGGAGCTGGCTGAGTCTATGGCCCTGATTTATTAAAGCTCTCCCAGGCCGGAGAGGATACACTTTCACCAGTGAAGCTGGGGGATCCAGCAAACCTGGAATGGATTTGGGTCCAGGATTTAAAGCATTTGCTAGCAAATAGCAAATTACATTCCAGGTTTGCTGGATCACCCAGCTTCAGTGATGAAAGTGTATCCTCTCCAGCCTGGGAGAGCTTTAATAAATCAGGCCCTATTGTAGGACAGATCATATAATGTATATAGGATATAAATGGTGATCATGTGTATTGGATGTATATTTAGGGCTCTATGTATAAAACAGCTTGGAATCAATTGCTGCCATTGAAACACATGGACCTGGAAAATCCCCACAAGAAAATGGGAATGTTTGATTTCATGTTTTCTAAATAGAGCCCATAGAGTCAGGGCTGCCATCAGGGGGGACAAGAGATACACCTGTACTGGGCCTCAATCAAAAGGCCTGACTTTAGCCATGCTGGATTTTTTAAATATAGGGAATGGGGCCCAGAAAGTTTATTAAATCTGGTATGGAGCCCAAAGTGCCAAAGTGTTTCTGATGACAGCCCATGAAGAGTATATGCTATATATGTTATATAGGAATGCATTGTAGCAGTGTATATCATGCATGGGGTGTATATAGAGTATACGGGTGATATACGGGTACATTGTGAAAATAAATCCTTGCCCTGTTCTGTATGATCTCTGGATTGTGTGGGGGAGCTGGCTGAGTCTATGGCCCTGATTTATTAAAGCTCTCCCAGGCCAGAGAGGATACACTTTCACCAGTGAAGCTGGGGGATCCAGCAAACCTGGAATGGATCTGGGTCCAGAATTTAAAGCATTTGCTAGCAAATAGCAAATTACATTGCAGGTTTGCTGGATCACCCAGCTTCAGTGATGAAAGTGTATCCTCTCCAGCCTGGGAGAGCTTTAATAAATCAGGGCCTATTGTAGGACAGATCATATAATGTATATAGGATATAAATGGTGATCATGTGTATTGGATGTATATTTTGGGCTCTATGTATAAAACAGGTTGGCCATCAAGGGGGACAAGAGATACACCTGTACTGGGCCTCAATCAAAAGGCCTGACTTTAGCCATGCTGGAACTTTTAAAAATAGGGAATGGGGCCCAGAAAGTTTAAATCTAGAATGTTGACCAAAATTTTTCTGATGACAGCCCATATATGCATGTTATATAGGGATGCATTGTAGCAGTGTATATCATGTATAGCCAATGCGGAGCTAAATCTTATGAGTGGCCCGCCGCTGAAACTCCCTCTTCATTGAAATAGCGCCGCTACTAAAATTCCCAGCATTACTTGCATCTATAAAACAGTCCAATGTGGGGCCACACACAGGCAGAGAGCCCGCTAGTTTATAGACGCAAGTGATGCCGAGAATTGTAGTAGCGGCGCTATTTCAATGCATCGGCGGGCCAGCTGCAGTTTATAAATAGGATTCTTTTGGGGGTCAAAAAAAGGACGTTGAGGGCAAGATTTGGCCCGCGGGCCAGAGTTTGGCACCCTGGTAAAAGTTATATATGGGGATATCATAGTATATATTTAGAATATATGGGTGATGTATGGATACATTGGGCCTGATTCATTAAAGCTCTCAAGGCTGGAGAAGATGGACTTTCATCAGTGAAGCTGTGTGATTCAGCAAACCAGGAATTGATTTGCTAAAAGTCATTAGCTATTTGTTAGAAAAAGTTTTCAATTCTGGACAGGATCCAATTCAGATTTGCTGGATCACCCAGCTTTACTGATAAAAGTGTATCTTCTCCAGCCTTGGAGAGCTTTAATAAATCAATATTTTTGTGTCAGTGTACCTCATGTATTGGAAGTTGTATATGTATATATTGTATCTGTGTGTCACGTGCTCTATATGGATACATTGTATCAGTGTAAGTCACGTGCTCTATATGGATACATTGTATCTGTGTAAGTCACGTGCTCTATATGGATAGATTGTATTAGTGAAAGTCACGTGCTCCATATGGATACATTGTATCGGTGTAAGTCACGTGCTCTATACAGATACATTGTAGAAGTCCTCGGTCCCCTCAGTGCCCTGTGCTGGTTCTGCTCTGGAATGTGTGAGAGGAAAGAAGCAGGTTGAGTCGCGCGGACTGGCCCCGCCCACCTTCCGCGGTTATTGGTCCGCGGTGAGAAGGGCAGCTCTGTGATTGGTCGCTCCCCCGTGGCTCTGTACGGCGCGCTGTGCCCGCTGTCTGGCCGCTCAGTGCGATGAGAAGCGGCGGTCGGAGCGGAGGTGTCCCGGTTGTGCCAGGCTCTATGGAGGAAGCTGAGGATGGTGTGTACCAGGAAAACCAAACCGCTGGTGTCCACCTGTGTCATCCTGAGCGGCATGAGTAACATCCTGTGCCTGCTCTATGTGGGCTGGGTGACCAACTACATGGCCGGCCTCTATGTGCCCCCCGACAGCACCAAGCTGGAGCCCGAGGACAAGGGGGACACCATGAGGATTATAGAGAGGCTGGAGCGGCTGGAGAGTGTCATCAACCAGCACATCCAAGGTACGGGACACCGGGGAATACCCGACTATTATTCCCTATATACCTGTGTATAACCCTGCACACCTGTCTATTATTCCCTATATACCTGTGTATAACCCTGCACACCTGTCTATTATTCCCTATTATTACACTGGGGACTACCTGTCTATTACATAACCCTTTCGCATCTGTCTGTAATTCCCTACATACCTGTCCATTGAACTGAGTGCCCAGGGGACTACCTGTGTATAACCCTGCATATTTGCCTATTATTATTATTATTATTATTATTATTATTAATATTATTACTCTATATCTGTCTATTATAGTGTGGCCACAGAACTACCTGTCTATAACAGGTGCGCACCTGTGTGTAATTCCTTCTATACTTGTATATAACCCTGCATATGTTGGTATTACATGACATACCTGTCTATTACTCCATGCCTGTCAATGATTCCCAGTATACCTGTCTACTACACTTGGTACCTAGGGGACTACCTGTGTATTTCAGCCTGCATACTTGTGTATAACACTGCTCCTCGGTCTATAATTCCCTGCATACTTCTATACTGGGTATTACATGGCATACCTGTCTATTACTCCCTGTATACCCCTCAATAACCCTGAATACCTGTCTATTACCATCTGTATATAGCATTGCATACCTGTCAGTTACACTCTATGTTCCTTCATATACCACTTCTTACTTGTCCAATATCTACCTGTCTATTACCCTGCATACCTGTCTATACACAACATACTTATCCAATACTCTCTAAATGCCAGGGTGTTACATACATCGTATTCCTGTCTATTACACTGCATACCTGTATATTACGGGTCTATACCTATGTATTACACCATGAGAAATATGAAGATGCTGAAGTCATTGCTGACTCTCTGTGTTGCACTTTATTATGCTACGTTCTTGCACATTGCACTCCATACCTGTATATTACACCGTGGGGGTCGCAGAGAGACCAGAGACTTCACAAGCAGAAGGTACAGAGCCCATTACTCTCTATACCTGTATATTACACCTCGAGGATGATGGAGATGCTGGAGAAAGTCATCACTGACTTTCTGTATTACATCCCATACCTGTATATTACACCGTGCTGATTATCCTCCTGGTCCCAGTGTTTGTATCACTCTCTGTATACCTCTATCCTCACCTCACCTTGGTGCTGTCATCAGCCTGACCTCCATATTACACCCCCCAGTACAGTGCACCCAGCATATCACCTTGTACTCCTCTGTATCTACCTGTATATTACACATTGAGTGCGTATATTGGCCGTTCAATCACCTCTGTATTACATCATCTGCTCCAGCCTTGTTATCAGTACATTGTATTATACAGCACACACGGGGTTAATTACCTCTCTATAACACTCTGTGCCTGTGTATTACTCCTATACCACCTTATTACATAGGAGGCACCTACCTCTATAATAAACCTACCTGTGTATTGCATGGTATACCTCTGTATTACACTGACAGCATCCTGCACCTGGCCATTATTGTTGGTGGTCCTACCTGTGTATTACATAGCG
>NC_092866.1:62137669-62143649 GCF_032062135.1 Pyxicephalus adspersus | reverse complement strand
CCTGTGTATAACTGAATGAGGTGCTTATACAAGGAGAGACACTACTTACCTGTACATTATGCCTACCTGTGTATCATTGAGCAGTGTGAGTAAAGCAAGCTCTGCCTACCTCTATATTGAACCGTCTATTCCTGTATAGAAGCTGGAGCTCTCTGGTTGGGTACAATATGATTGGATAGTCTAGGTATGTCCTAAAATGAAGGAGATTGGATGAAGATTGTACAATCGGATTGCCTACTGTATGACTAGGTTGATGGAGATCGATTAGAAATTGTATAATCGGATTGCAATGTGTATGACCACCAGTAGGGGGTGCTGTGATGATATAAATATTGGCACTGCCCTGGTCAACCTGGTTTTGTTCCAGTCTCATCCCTACCTTGGCTTTGCTGTCCAGGATTGGCTGGTTCCTGGAGGTTATGCTGCCCCAGGGTGGGCGTTTCTGTGATCTGCCCCTAGTACAACAGCCTTGCCTTCATCAAACATCATCTTTCATGACAGGTGCTCTTTTTTAACTCAGCTGTACTCTATAGGCTTTATTGTAGTCATGTGACTATAATTACAATATCCCATTGGTTCTAGTACAGGGGTGATATATTCGGGAAGCTCTCCCTCCAGCTGGCATTATGATTCAGACAATTCTGGGACTTGTAGTTCATCTGCAGATGGAGGAGAAAGCCTGCTCTTGTATGTCTGTACAAGTTAAAGCTGAACTCCAGACAGATCGAAGACCCAACCTATGGTGATTGCAGCTTCCACCGATACCCCCAGGCACCACGTTACCGCCTGGTGTGCCCGCAGTCATACGAAAGCTTTCTGATCCTGAAAGTGACAGCAGACTGAATCCTCCATCCCTGATTGTGCCCAGAGCTCAGTAATCGCTTGGATAACCTGCTTATATCTTACATAGCAGATTGTTGGCATCTAATCCCCCAGACTACTGGCGGGCAGCGGGGGCACCGGATTGTTGTAGCTGAGCTATTCCTGGATCCCGGCGGCCGGGTCACAACCAACCCAGGCGGTGCCCTGTGTCATCGTAATCCAATATTATAATGTGCCGGCCAAAATGTCTGTGATGGGAGATTTAACCTCTGCATTTGTTCCAGCACTGGAAGTCCAGAACAGGAGATGAGATTGAATTTCCCATTGGGGACACCTGTAAGGGCCCAGTCACACCTTCACATTGTACTCATGGTATACAGGGCAGGGTACAATTTAAGAGTTTTGTACCTGCAGGCACCAGAGAAATATGGGGATGAGGTCCTGACCTGTGCAGCTCCTGATCTCCATTCTTATTCCAGGCCGATGACCCTGAAAACACTAAGTTACTGGGTCAACGTAACAGCCAGGCAATTGGTATTGTCCGATAGTGATCAGTAACCGGACCATTGATCGTTTTCCTGGCTAAGGTTATATAGCAGAGTCCGTCCTCCCAGCAGTGCACACTGAGACATCACAACCCCCTGACTAATATTGTATAGGACCCCCTTGTGTGACCCTTCCAGGCATGGACTCCTCCAGATCTCCAAAGGTGTCCTGTAGTATCCGCCACCAAGATGTCGTCAGCGGATCCTTCCCACTGCCTCTGTCTGCCTTCTTCCCAAAGTGCATCCTGCTTCCATGTTTTATGACAAAACCTGGACATAACTTGATCTGCAATCTGACTGATCATCCCATCTTCCTCCATTGCTCCATGGTCCACATCTGACGTTCATATGCCCTGTCGGGTATCACCATGGGCACTCTGACTGGTCTGCATGACTTGAACAGCGGATCTCATCTGATATGGTCATGGTGTGGTCTCCTGAACCCACAATACTTCATTGTGAACATTAATAATGTCGGTAATTATCAGATAGCTGTGTGTACATTTTAGGCAAAGCTTTGTTTGTCTTTAGATTTGTCAGTGTACACAAAGGTTGGCACCACGGCGTTCCTTGCCAGCTATGGCCTGGAGCCAATTGGTAACTTTACTGGTCATGCGATCACTGCCAAAGTAAAAACTTTCTGTACTTTATATCTCATTATTTTTATTTGTAATAAAAAGTTTAATCAGACTTAAATTTTTAATTAGTTCATTTCTAATTCTGTGTTTCTGTCTTTTCTCAAAAAGAAATCTATAAAGTTTGGTGAAATTAAAGTGATCAAACTGTTCAATCTCTAAAAGCTGCGCTTGGAAATAAGAGCTGTTGCTGTTTTGGTGAAATGCTTCGGAGTCAATGGGAAGGAAATATTAAAGTGGTTTTAGGCGTGCATTGGGCCCCTGAGGGTTACAGAAGTTTCTTTCAGCTACCCTGGACCCGTTCATGTACTATAAAATGGCCCCTTATTTCCCTCCTTATTTAATGTTTTCTTTCACATAATAAGCAGATTGTGGGGGATAAACAGAAAACTAATTTTAAAGTGACAGTACCCAAAAAAGGGGTGGGGGGAATGTTTTTTTATTTTTTTGACTTATGCATCTCAGATAAACACAGCCTCTGCTCTGGGGAATCTGTGTTTTCCACCCATCCCTCCTCACATAGAAGGGGGAGTTAGGGGTAAGACCCCTCCAGACATGAAGTGGTTAATCCATTGGGGTGTTCCATGCCTCGTGTTTGCGGTATCTGTTCTGGTGCACGCGCGTAGTTTGTCTCCGGGTAACAATTGGTCTTTTTTTTTTTTTTTTGTGCGGCTGTTGCGGGGTAACTGTCACTTCGCTGAACATGTAGTAATTATTTTTTGCTCGCTGGTGAAATATTTGTACTGGGTGGTTGTAATTGTTGAAAATTAGTAGCAGAGAGGAGAGGGAGGAGGCTGGGGGGGCTTGCTGCTGATTTGGATTATGAAATTTTAGAAAAGGATAAATGACTGACATCTGAGTCTTTACTCTTCACTTTTTCCTTAGTAGTGCAGTAGTATTAGGGCTTCCACAAGGGGCGCTATTGAGAACCTTTGACCTGGAGTAAGTGGAACAACTAGCTCTGTAACCCATTGGCTGCCAGAGCCTAAATTCCCCCAATAATATATATTTTCTGAATCCATAGAATTAAATAATGTTTGTTATGTTAGAATGTTATACTCATCACTTTATGGTGGCCACACATAGCAACCCTTTTCAGAACTGATCACCTGATCAAAACTCATCAATCTACCACCCACAATGTGAGGGTACGGGGTTAGACTTTGTCAGATCTTTGGTGTTTGCACCCTGTTGAAAATATTTCCTGTTGTGTCACCTGGAAAAACCTCTCCCGACGGGGACACGCCAGGTTGTGATTTCCCATAATATCTGAAGTTCCACTTTATCATTTTTAACTTTCACCTAATGACCAGTTTCTAATCAGCGTCGGCATGCCAGACAGAGCGCTCCCGGTGCTGCTCGGGGCCCATCTCCTCACCGCGATAATTTAGTCTGGAGGAAGATAAGTAAATATTTGAAAGCTTTCACACACTTTAATGATATTTTCACAGCCGGCGTTCTGAATAGTGAGAAGTGGACGCGTTTGAACTGTTTTTGGTTATTTTTGAACGGCAATATTTTCTCTCTTCTGTGACAGAGCAAATAATTATCTGAATGGTTTGTTGCTGTTTGATGGTGGCGCAGGCTGTGCCGCTTCACATGGCGGTAATGCTTTGAATTATTCGATGTAAATTTGCGTCTGCGGGCATATCAATTAATCGCCTTCCTCTAAGGTAGACGCCGCGTGAGCTCTTTGTAATAGGAGAGTCGCGATTACGGTAAGCAGCCGTGGAAAACTAGATCGCTAGGTGATCTGCATGGAGTATGTTATTTTCTTTATTTCAAATGAACTCCAAAAGAACCTCTAAAGAGTGGTTAGTATCCAGCCCATTTGTTTGCTTTCGTGCCTTGCTGTATATCGCAAACAGGTTTTTGGGAATCTTTTGTTGAAGCTCCTTAACTGGAGAATCTCCCTGTTGCAGGCTGACAGCGCTCAGCCACTGAACATAGAATTAGAAGTGACATTACCAGCCTGCTATTGGCTTGTTGGGCTTTCTGATTTCTAGAAGAACATCGGCATGTTTGTGTACTTGCATGACAAACGTGTGCAGAGATGATATAATAAGCTTACTTATACAACGTTTCAAGAGAACGCCAGATCAAACATCTGAGTCTGCAGTTTTTTACATTTTTGGATGCCAATATATCAAAAAGTGTAGCATATCCAACACGTTTCAGGAGCAATAAACCCCCTTCATCAGGGCTTCAAGTGTGGGATGAGACTAAAAGTAGCAAATGAATGGAAGCAATAAATGTAGCAAAGGTAGATCTTTCCCGTGAGATTGTTGTACACTAACCTGGCCTTGTGCTGTCGCCACCATCTTCTTCCACTCTTCTTTCTGATGTTGGATGTTCACCCATCTCATTTGGCCAAGCTGGGATATCATAACTCTCATTCATGTGTGCTGGAGTTAATTCAGCCCCAGGGAATGTTGGCATACTAGTCATATCCTGCTGCACATGTGCAGCTCAATGTACTTAGAAAAGAGGAATTCTAGCAGACAGGTTAGCATGTACCTCCATATTACTCCCCCCAACCCCACACACCTCTCCTATGAAATGGCCCTGTAAATCATATACTGATTGGTAGTATATTTACTTATAATAGTTACTGAAATAGGAAAGAAGAAATAGAAACATCTAACTCCCCCCTCCCTTATCTTACTTCAAGAAATTAAAGGATAAATATATATATATATATATCACATCCAAGCCATCATTACTATGTCATGTGAGACATCCTATATGTAATATTATATTGCCATTTTCTGCTGATTTTCAATCACATGTGTAATTTAATCCTGGCATGCATTAACTACATTTATTTTCACTGAAATTACTATTATATTACATAGGATTTAGGTTTCTTTCCTTGCACACTTTTGTAGATTTTGCAGAACTTTGTTGAAACTTATAGTGAATTGTAAAGGTTTTCTTTGTGTTGAGGACTAATAATTAAAGGCTTTAAAATGTTTTTTAGCTTTATCCAGTGGAGCCTTAGGTTACGTTTGACATATTTACCAACCTGTCCCCAGCTTCTCTGTTAGAAAAAAAATTGAGTTCAGTAGCTCAAAGGAAATCTTCATATAGAACTAAATGAGTGATTATTTTATCACATTCTTCTCCTTCATGCTCAGTTCAGATGGGGCATTGTGGATTAATATTATAAATCATACACAAAATGTGTTGTTTAGGACACTTACTTTTTTTTAAATAGAACAACCTTTTCCTTATTACCCCCTTTGCTGTAAACTTACAAGCCCCGACACTAGGAGCTCGGTTCCCATGCAGAACCCCAGTATTAAATCTCGTAAGGGCTCCTTGCCTGAATGCAGTGTATGGGCAGAAGTTTGGTAGCCTAAGCAGCATTGTTTGCAGAAATCAATGAATATATATATTTTAAGAGGTACAAAACAAAGAGGGGGTGAATAGGTATATTATTTACCCAACAGGAAGAGCTGATGATATTACTTTACATTTCAGTATAGCGATAGCTGCATTGTCAAAAGGAAGTTAGAATATTACTTGACGTGTAGATGATCGACAGGTATGTTTCTGGACCTAAACGTGGAATGTGCATCATTTTTTTTAATAATCCTTATGTATACTGATTTTCAAGAGATAACCAAACATCTAAGAGTCTCCAATAAATACTGTAGCATATCCAACACGTTTATGGAGCAACAGACCCCCTTCATCAGGGCTTCAGGTATGGCATGAAATCAAAAGCAGGAGATGTATAGAAGCAATAAATGTAGCAAAAACTTCCAAACTCATTGGTTGTTTTATACTTTGGTGCCATTTTATACACAACCTGACCTGCTGTATATGTGGCCTTTACATTCTGGGTCTCCTGGTTTTGGGAAGTTTTCTGTTGAGCTTTATGAATATGTGATGGATGACTTGCTACTAACCAATTATTAACAAATGTTATTCAGCTTCCTTGACAATTCAGTTTTACACTTTCTTGGCTGACAA
>NC_092866.1:62061583-62135453 GCF_032062135.1 Pyxicephalus adspersus | reverse complement strand
TTGACCAGATCTATTCCAGGTTTGCTGGATCACCCAGCTTCACTGATGAAAGTGTATTCTCTCCAGCCTTGGAGAGCTTTCATAAATCAGGGTCTTTATGTCTGTACACCTATGCTCATTATGAAGGGCTAACACCTTTGGACTGAAGTCCTTGGTCTGTACACCTGTTGTGCCCATTATGTTACATGAAGTTGGAATTCACCTAAGATGGCCAGGAACACCCAAAACCCACACCAGCTGATTGGGAATTACCATAGAGGATCTCACTCAAGCAGGGATAGGATTTAGCCCCCTAAGCTCCACCTAATACCTAAATATTGCTTTTGGTTTGCTGGACCCTTTAAGCCTTCCAGCCCGCTTTAAACTAATTATCTTGCTTGCTAATCAGGCTAAAGTTTTTTTATTTCAAAGAAATTGGTAAACTTTTAATGTAAAATATCTTATAACACAGCTTCATTGTCATAAAAGCTAATCCCTTCCTGTGAGAAAAGCTTTATTGTATCTGGATACCCCTACAGAGAAAGCTGAATATTTTGTTCCTGTGTGCGGTCATTTCTACTCCTCGGCAAGCCATAACCAAGCAGCTCTGCAGCAGAAAACAAAAGCTCCAGTGCACCATGAGGGCTTTTCTCTGCTCTACTAATGGTTCTGCATTTGAAAGAAGCTTCTTCTGCCTTTGTCAGGATTTTCCTCTGGCTGGTGCACACGGTCTTCAATACGTGTGTGCTGGTGCCTTCAATGGCCTCTTAGATTGCATCGGCCCCTGGAGAGCTGCTTTACAAGTGGTCTTTTCTCCCTCGTCCTTTTCATCTGGGTCTGTTCTCAGCCATTTCGAGGATTTTTTTTTCTTTTATAGCATCTTTTGACTTTTGCAGCTGTGCAAATCCACAAGATGCTTCTCGGTGACACTTTGGCTGCCTGCTGTGGTTGGGAGATGTATGAACTTTAATCTGGCCCAGTCCATTGCCTTATGCAAACTCAGCGACTTCATTTAGATTTTGCATTTAGGTCAGTCCAGGTAGAATTAGTAGGTCTGGATTTGGTTAGTCTTTGAAGGACTAAAATATCCTTGGGTTCCTTATCGTTCTTCAGTGAATAGATTGCTGAAACTAGCTATGGCACCTGCTGCGTCCCTGATGATGGGGATTATTAGTCGTGCTCACCCTAGGCACATTTTGTTGCATTTTGGAAGCTGAAATATTGCTATAAAGTAAAAGATGTATCACAATGTTTTATTAAGGTGCAGATAGATCCTATCTCCATCATATGGATTCCATGTGAAGTAGGGACTGATCCTTAAAATGTAAACTTTTCAATATTGCAACCTACCAGTCCTTAGATCTGGAGGATGCATTGGGTTTTTTTTATGTTCTCCTGGTTATCCATTCAGTATTTGTCATAGGGAGACAACACCCAGTTACTGTATTATATGAAGGAGCAGCATTGCCACCCTAAGATAGAAAATGTGTTTCGGAATCCAGGACACCTCCTCTTCTCCTCTACTCCAAAGCCTAGAGAGAAGATTTTCTGGTCCACAAGGAGAATTTCATGGGGCTGGTAAAACTACTTGAGATAATATTGCACTGAATAGGTATTTTGCATTTATCGAACATTATTATATTTACCCAAAAAGAGAGAATATGGAGAAAAGTATTGCAACGGTTTACATGCACATGTTTCTAGATATTATAACGTGGGAGCACTGGATACAACTTTCAGGTCTTCAGGGAACCCCGGCTATAATTATTATATCCAAAGCTCACTGTACATTAATGTGTTGGTCAGGGGGAAGAATTCCTCTTACATTGCTGGTCATTGGGAAGAATGTCACCCTTACAGATAGCCAAAAAGATCATTGGGGCCACTACTGACCTGAGAGGTACAAACTGCTCAAGGAACGCCCAACAACCTCTGGAGGAACCCAACCCAACCATGAAACCCTTTAAATGCTTTAAAGGCTTTATTTTAAAAAAAACTGCATAGTTATTTGTCCAGTGAACTACATTCATTCTGTGTGAATTACCCAGTATTCACCTTATTTTTAAGTGCTAACTGTGCTATCCACAAACAGATTTAATTTGGATTCTGCAGGAAAACCTCCATTCACTTATTAATTCATCAGTGTTCCTGAATGAGCTCTTCTTTATTTGCCTTTGTCCAAAGACATCCGCACTGAGTGTAGCCGTCCAGTCTCCGTACACGATGCCGAGCCAGAGAAGAGTGAAAGCCTTGGAAGTGTTTCACATTCTTGTGCGGCTTTAAACAAGTCTCGGCACGTCATGGGATAAAAGAAGAAAGTCTGAGAATTCCAGAATCCTTGCTTTCTAGAGACTGTTAACACTTTCACCTGTAATGTAGCTATAAACTAGGCCATAAAAGTGAGCTATGTTCTACATTCTGATCATGACTTGCAACAGTCAGGTCACCTCTAACCTACAAGAGGGAAATTATGGCTGTCTTTGGCAGCTAGACCTGCCCTTTATTCCTTGGGGGATAATCCAACCTGGCTAGCTAAGCTCTTGATTTGTCCTGTGTGTGTGTAGAAAAGAACAGTGAAGAAAACAAAGTCTAGAGTATGGAAAAGATATGCCATGAAAGACATCCATTTTAAGCAAGACTTTTAAAGCCAATACCATCAATATTAATATTTATTATTGATAGTATTGGCTTTAAAAGTCCCACTTACAATTGATGTCTTTCATTGCATATCTTTTCCTTTGAATGTTAGGGATGTGGCCTGTTTAAGAGAAAGCAATGTATATAGGTGGATGTTTCTTTAAAGTCTAGAGTACAGTAATGGGTCCTTGGATTGGACAACCCCAAAGCCACCCCCATATTCTTACCTTACCTGTGCCCCCCTGCATCTCTGGGATGTGATCAGCTTTGTAGAAGATGCAAAGAAAGGTGACGTCTCTTCTACGGTCACGTGGCCATATTCAGTCCTGGAAATTGGCTGCTAGACCTGAGCACTGGTACAGGGGATCTGGTCCCATGCTCTTCCATTTTCCAGAAAATTTTGGTATTCACACTGACTGCTGAGGATCAAGGAGCTGAAAGAAAATGTAGGTAAGCTAAGTGTATAGTAGTAGGTGACTTAATGTTGGGTGGAAGCTCTGCGTATACTTTGTCTCCCATACCCTTCTCCATTTTTATAGGTGACTCAAAAAGAAAAAAAAAAATAGAATTATACTTGCTCTATACCTGTCTTCTTCCAACCACACCTAGGCAAGGATGACTTTTCCATCTTTTTAGGACCACGGGGGAACCAAATCTCACAGGAATGTGCCCTTGCAATGGACTGCACATTGCAAGATTTCTTCTTCTCTGCAGCCTTCAGAGATCTTCCTGGAAGGGCAATGATGTTATTCCTAGCAATGTGGAAGATGGATAATGTAGGAATATTTATGAATTTATCTTTTTTATGTCGGTACTTTAACTTCCTAAGAACTCTGAAGAAAAATCTGGGAATCTGATAATTCCTTAAACATTCCCTGGCGGGAATCAATTAAATTCCAATTGAATCACAAGGACTTGGAAAATTCCCACCAGTGAATGTTTGAGGAGATGTTAGATTTCCAGTTTTATAAATAGAGCCCTAAGAGTGGGTGATTGGTAATCTTCAGCCAAAAAAAGCAGCACAATTGTCCATCAGAAGGAGCCGCCATTGATCATCACTTTACAATGTCCTATAATCTTTGTGCAGAAATATTTTGCTGAAGCTGTGTAGTTCAATATTCATTCTCCCAAAAGATAAAGCCATTATGGAAGCCACCATAGTCCAGTGTTACTTTACTAAAGACCCCTGGAATCCAAGTTGCCCTGGGATAAATGAAGGCACAAAAACCATATCCAAGATAACATTGTTCAAATACATTGCATGGCAGAGCACTGAGCTTCTCCGTTCTTTAAATACGATTATTATGATCCCTTTATATCTCACTAGATCTGGCAGTTTTATTTTAAGATCTTTCTCAATTTACCGGCTCTGTATTTTTATCCGTGACTGTGACCGGATGAGAAGCTCTCCCGAGGGAAGAGTGGCAGTCAAGTTTTAATCATTTCAATCTATTACTAGTTTGTATTAACTTGGAAAAGAAGGACTTGTGTCAACATAAAATCAGTATTTTTAAATGTTCCAAACTGTCAGTAAATCTAAGAGACAGCCATGTCTTCCTTGTCTTCCTGAGCGAGACAAAGTCATCAACATTATTACAACAATACTCTGGTGAAATTGTAGTTTTTGTAGTGTAATAACTTTTGCAATAAAATATTTTTCTACTGGGGGATTATTCTCTCATTCGCGTGCAATCTGGATCTTTCTCCAAGGATTGCAACTTTTTTCCCAATATTTTTTTTAAATATATTTTTCGTTTGCTTTTGTTTTTATTTGAGAAGTTCATTTTTTTATTGTTAATAGTTTTGGGGTTTCTGGCACCTTGGTTCGCCCTTTTTGCTTGGCTATGTTATGCTACCGGTATAACTTAAACGACAGGCTCTCTTTAAACGCCCCGCTGGGGTGGCGATTAATGCAAATATCTTAGCGCTGTGTAATAGCAATGGCAGCGCACTGTGAAATGGCGCTGCTGATCACATCGCGAGGAGAGCAAAGCTATTTAGCGGTTGACATGAACCCAGCTGTAATGAATCCATGAGGGGCTTTTCTTGGCACCACGTTCTTCGCTGTTTAAAATATCTGAATATTCATTTTTTCTAATTTATGCAAATGAACGGAAAACTCGCAGCTTGTAATAGGGCGACAGGGGAGCGGGGCAACAATCATCTGTAATAACATATATCAAGGAATTGTCTGCAGCATGGCACAGCGATGTTGCTGCTTCTCTCCGAGTAGATGCTCGAACACTGGAGATGACAGAGAGTCATCTGGTAGGTCGATGGGAGGAAGATAAGTGAGGCATATCTATGGTAATGCTACAGAAACAATAGAAGTGAAATGCAGATTAAAAGACAATTGCCCTGAATGATTAGAGATAATTCTTTTGAGCTTATTAGGTTGCATATTTTAAGAAAAATACATGAGCTGCCAATTCTGACTTTCCCGGGGTGGGGGGAGGTCTGTAAGCAGACTCGATGGTCCTGGCAATCTATTATCAATGAGGGGTGAATCTATTCACAGGCCCAATAATTAAATGGCAGCTTTATTGCTTTATTTTTTATTATGTTTAAATAGTCCCAAAGCTCAGCTTTAAGGCTTCTCAGACTTACTTTCCTTCACGGTAAGTTTGTATTAAAAAGTAGTAGTAGCCAATTGGTTACCTGGACTCTAATCCTCCCCATCACATGACTAATGCCTAGGCACTTGGTCACCTGACCATGTGTCTTAGGATCCTAGTGGTTTATGCTGGCATTGCAAGTGGGATTAAGCAAAAAAAAAAAAATGCAAGAGTGCTTTCTTCTTATTGCAGAAGAGACAGGCTATGTCTCTTCTCCAATAAAACAAACGTACCTACCTTTTTGCAATCTTTTCTAAATGTCTATAGAGCTGCATGAGTGCAGTGTACGATCCCTGCATACCTGGGTGCTGGAAATAAACAAGCTCCCATGCACATGCTTGGAATTGGGCCATTTCGGCCTGGCCAGTCAAGGCGGCTGAAGGTATTGAACCTGAAAAAAGACTGGGTGAGGATGCCGGCACTAGGGAAAGAGTAAGTGGAGGTCAGTTTAGTTCTGCTTTAAGGTCTGTCCATTCAAAAACCTGTTAGGGTTCTTACTGCTCTCTGGGCCTCTGTTATATGGATACCTTTATTTAATGTACCTCGCTGTGTAATATGTTGCCGCTAAATAAATACTGTTTAATAATAATTTAATCTTACTGTCCTGCTGGGAATTTTTTACCAAACAGTGAGGTGAACTTGTCAACAGCAATATATACCAAAATGATTTCCCATAGAGTAATGCAAAATCAACTTTGATGCCTCGTGTTACCTTTTCACAAGGGGCATGGTTATCATAAGATATGACAACTCCAGTTCCGCTCTTTATATTGCTCTCGATCGTTAACAGCCATTAATCCAGTCTGCTTGTTTTTACTTTTATTGAAAAAAATTTTCAACGCTATTTACGGTTCCGGTGATATACGAGCGAAGTTTCTCACACTGACATTTGCAAAACACTTGCTGATTAATGCAGGAATACTTTTAATGTCAGACTCTGGCGCTTCGCCTTTCCAGAAAGTGAATGCATATTTATTGGCGAGTAATTTCTTGCTCTGCTCCACGCGCTCTCATTTATAAGATTGTATTTTTTCCACGCACGTCAGCATCTTGCTTATTGCTCTTTACGAGCGTCCTCATTTTCTACATTTACGGCAAAATACGGCTGCGAGAGAGATGTAAAAGCTCCGGACGGATTTCTTGCTTATCGCAGCCGTGTTGTTTTATTGCCTATGCAACCGACACCGGGCAAAAAAGAAAAATCGTATTTGTTGCGTCATTTATCAGATTGTATCAATCAAATGATTGGTGAGTTTGGTAACCTGCTCCTGGGGTTTAAAGTTCATCTGTGGGCAAATCAATATATAGCATTCTATAGTTGGCAGTACGTACCCCATTGCAGGGGGCTTCCAGATTTTAGACTATGCCAGGTCCTAGAGAAAGAACATAAATTAATGAAACTGTAAAGTTGATTCTGTTCACCATTTCTTTATTGCGGTGCAAGATAATCATGACGCATTTCACTTATAAAATGAGAAACGTGTAAAGGTTTTATTGATGATTGTACCCCTGTGCATGTTTCTTTTTAATAAAGCGACAGTGAGCAGGATCACCTTTACAGATTCATTAATTTCTTTTTCATCCATGGACAGAACTGGAGAGCCCAATCTGCTCCCAACTATTTCCATCCTACTGTAGCCGATCTATTGGTTTTGGCTGTATCAGCGATGGGTCCATGCTGTGTGGCAATAGGATCAAATCAAATATCGGTCATCCAAAAATAGACCTAGCAAGGTCTCACACAGGTAACAGGGAGAATTTGCCATCTGTTTTTAGCAGCCCGTGTTCACCATTCTCTTAAAAGCTACAGACGTTTAACCTTTTAGCAGCAGCCAAACTATTCCAAGGAGTCTGGGATAGCAGACGGGTCTCTCCAAAGTTAAAGTGAGTCTTTCTTTATTTTTATTTTCAGATCAGTTCTATGACTCTGATACAGTTGTCATAGATGTTATGGGTTTTTATTAGCAGACAGATCAATATTATCTTGTATTTATATAGAGCCAACATAATACTCAAGAGTTTTACAGTCTATGGTCAGGTCACTAGCTGTCCCTCGAAGGGGCTCACAATCTAATGTCCCTACCATAGTCATATGTCATTACCAGTGTCTAAGGTCAGTATGGGGGGAAGCCAATTAACCATGCTTTTGTAAACTTTGCAAAATCCATACAGTGTCCTAGCTGAGATTCGAACCTGGGATGCAGCGCTACAAAGGCCAGAGTGCTAACCACTGAGCCACCATGCCACTCCTGATACCTTTCTTGTAGGCGGTATGTCCTCCTTGCGTGTGTCTAGCAGCCACCGCTTCCTCTAAACTCTCTAGATACTTCCTAGTCTCCCCAAGCAGCCATGTTCTTTTTGGGCAACCCATCCAGCACGGCCACTGGTTTTCAGCTGTCAAAATGCAGGGGGCCCTTTACAGCAGAACCCAGGGGGACAGACGCTCCATCTATGCAGAGCTCATTTCCAAGCATTTATCACATTCCAACAATGAGCATTACTACTGCCATGCGGACTCTCTACAAACTGATGTGGCAAGCAATTTTTTGCTCGATCCTCAGATCTTCTCTAGTAATCTGCTCTGTACATCTTCTGGGACGGACCATTTGTGGATCCTATTAGCAGTCTTTGCAACATCCTCCTCTTCCCTTTTTTAGGTGCCTACTGGAACTCTTCAATTTTCATCACTATCCACCCACTTATGAGAGGAGTGTTACTTCCACATCTATGGGACTGACATACAGCAGGGGTACCAGCCCTAAGCCATCTAGGCAATGCAATGATTGATTTAAAAACAAGCTACTATTGCTTACTACACTCACCTACTGCATTTCTGTGATACTTTAGTCTGATAAAGCAGACTGTAATCTGTAAAACCCATTACTATTATTTACCATTACCTACCTCTTACTAATGTAGGGGTTGTAAAATGTAAGTCTGTTTTTATTGATTGATTTTGTGGTATACTTGTATGTTATTGTGTTGAATATGAATCAAAAATTACATTTTTAATTGATATTAAATATGATATATATATATATATATATAAGTCCCAGTATTTGGTGCCAAATACTCAATATACAGTAGGATCTCACCTATCTGGCTTGCGACTATCCGGCCTCCGTACTATCTACCCTAGTACAGAGTCCGGGATAAAAAAAATCCTCATTATAAAATGCTGGGACGGCGCGGATGGACATCTGCTGCAGTGCTCCTGCATGGTGCCTGTTGAGACGTCCCTGCTGCTTGGCGTCCGAAACTGTGAGCGGTTATCCGCGGGTACGGAGAGAGGAACGCTGCCTGTGTCTGGAGGTGAGTATTGATTGACTTAATTGATGGGACTCTGGACTATCTGACTTTTTTTTGTTATTCAGCCTACCCGGCCGCCACATTAGGCCGGATCGAGAGTCCACTGTATATATGTGTGTGTGTATATATATATATATATCTTCTAACAATGGCCACCAAACAAGTTAATCAGTGATCAGTAGAAAAAGAGGCACATCCATAATTCAGTTATTGTTACTTCCCACACTAAGGCTATGTACACATGTCAGATGGTTCTACTCCGATAATCGCCTCAGGGCTGATATTGGACAAGAATCTGGCGTGTGTATAGCGATAGTCATCTCAACGATCGTCCTGGCGGATCCACGAACGATGGTAATGAAAGTGAAGGGGAGAGAGTGCAGTGGGGTGTCGCTCCTTCGTTCTCCCCCTCCATAGAGCAGAAGGGCTCTGTATGTACAGCGCTCATTCATGGATCGTTCAGTCTTTGTCGTTTGAAAGGATTGTGAAAATTTTCCAACAACAATTTTTTTGAATGTGTATACATGGCCTAAATTCTGGAATACCTCAACAAAAGAACTCAAAATTTTTCAGTTTACATATATTTTGGACAATCTACCGAGGGCAGTCACAATTCTACAAATGCATCGGCTAGTTACAGGCCAACTGTTCAGGAAAATGGTGCAAAAGTAAGGCTGAGGGCCCCTACACTTTGACTTTGCTTGAGGGTCATATGACTCTCCTCCGTGCCTTCAATATGGCCACCAAACTGGCACAACAGATAGATGGGGAGGCAGAGGAACAACCCCAGGTGCCCTTCATAGATGCCATTCTGATGTGATGTGAGATTTTGGGACTTAGAGAGCTCATAAAGTATTATTATTATTAATAATATTAAACAGGATTTTTATAGCGCCAACATATTATGCAGCGCTGTACATTAAATAGGAGTTGCAAATGACCGACAGGTACAGACTGTAAGGAGGTAAAGAGCTTACAATCTAGAAGGTGGCGGAAGATAATAAAAGCTTGAGGGTGTAAATGTGCAAATAAAAAAAAAAAAAATTAAATGTGATTGGATTTGGGTTTTAGTAGCACAATGTTAAAAGTTCCTGAAAGGTCCCCTTATTAAATTAAACAATTTTTAATGATGTCAGGGTGCCTGTGAATTTCGCTGTGTTGTCTTTTTGTGGAGTTTGCATATAACTTCATTGCAGGAAAATACATCTCACACCGCCTCATTAAACTATATCTCTGTTTAGTCCTAGAACATTGAGTTTATTTAATGTAAATGAGCTAATTTAATTAAGGAACATCTCTAGGAAACAAGCTGAATCAATCTGTGAACTGATGGTTGTGTCCAGGCAGCATTGAATGTCCTCTAAAGTCACAAAGTTTACCGTTGAGCTACAGGATTTTGTAGGCACAGACAAATTTATTAGATCATGTTTATATGTATTTTTATGACAGATATGATGTATGAAATGGATAATGCATGATTGTTGGCAGGCATCAAGCTTTATACTTGAGTACCAGTTTGCCAATGGGTTTTTCTTTGGATAGACATGAATAACAGCAGAGATCAGAATACATAGACTGCTGGATAACCTCAAGAGACAAACCCCCCTTTCTCTAAAAGCAAAAACAGGACTATCTGACATTGTCAAATATACACAGGCTATCGACAAGCAGGGAGTCCGTGTTTGAGCTTTCATGTTCTAAAACTTGGCCTAGTTTACTTATTGAATGTATGAGATGTACCCTTTACTAAATGTTAATTGGAAAATTATGATTTTATATTTCTAGCAATGAGAGGAGCAATTGTGGTGAGCTTCATTTTGCTGTAAAATTACAATAATTTTCTTGTCTTAAAGCACTGTTACCTTGTAAAGTGGTATTGTAAACAGGCCAGGGTAGATGGTTATGGTTATCATCAGAGTTTGTGGCTGGGCTGCCCCTATGGTTAGGGTAAGTATTGGGGTTGGTCACCATTGTGTCAGGGTTTGGCTTTGGGGGCTACCACCACCAGTATGTCAGGGTTTGGCATCTGGGCTACCACCACCAGTGTGTCAGGGTTTGGCGTCTTGGCTACCACTACCAGTGTGTCAGGGTTTGGCGTCTTGGCTACCACTACCAGTGTGTCAGGGTTTGGCGTCAGTGTGTCGGGGTTTGGCGTCTGGGCTACCGCCACCAGTGTGTCGGGGTTTGGCGTCTGGGCTACCACTACCAGTGTGTCGGGGTTTGGCGTCAGGGCTACCACCAGGGTTAATGTTAGCAGTTTAACCCAAAAACACAAGTGCAGTTGGAAAGAGCTTTCCTAACCCTGAGTTGAGAACATTCTGGCCTTTTTAAAGCATCAGATTTAAAATCAATAATCTGCAAAATGTTTTGCTAATAGGTGGGGTGTCTATCAGTGCGATATTAGCTCATCAAAACACTCAATGCAAAGATGCCCTTCCTTTTGCCCAGCACATACCAATGCTCATGTTGGTAATGTGTACTGAACCCATAGGACAGAAGGCTAATTGCCTTTTTCTTGCTGTGGGAGGTGTGAATCAGTCCTAAAGGAAGGGGAGACTGAGGGAATGCTGCTTCTTGCTGCATGCAGCTAAGTGGTAGCATCTTTCAGTCTTGGCAAAGTTGATGATGGAGTTAAGGATGGCTTTAAAAAGTACTACTTTGAAAAATGTCTTTATTTATGTATATTATGATACTCAGGGATTCATGTATGAAGACACATAGTTACATAAATGTCATGCTTTCATTTAAAAAAATCTAACTCCTATAAAAGTATAAAGATCTCCCATGGAGCTGCTAGTTCTGTATGTTCAGCTGATCTGCTGTATCGATTTAAAGTTCATCTTGTGAGTCTGAGAGGTCATTAACAGTTAAACTGTCTGCTAAACTGCCTGACCGCAATTATGCAATTAATGGCTTTAAATTATTTACTTTGTCACTGCAGCCTCCTGACTCCAGAAGTGTAGAGAATACAGAGCGGGTTCCCTCCCCCTCCTAATGAATCTGGCTCACTTCTCAGATAAAAAATTTGACTTGCAGCCAGATCCACTGAACTTCATTATTGCCTTTTGAAATGTCACATTCTTACAAGACTCCGTTATCTGGGATTGGAGGTGATGGGGTGGCTTTGGTTGTGCAAATATTTTGTTGGTGGGAAACATATGAGGATTAATAAGTGTTTACCATCTGGAGATGGAAAGAGGTGGCAGATCTCATGCTGGAGGCAGATGGGGAAAAAAATCCTTCACTTTTTTCATGTTAACAGGAGCAAAGGTGCAACTATATCACTTCAATGATTTTGTATTTAAATTCTGTTTTTATTATGTAAATTGCAAACTTTAGTGAACAGAAGAAAGTTTGTATCCACAGCCTCTCAGATGTTTGACAACAGTTTGTCATTGTGCCGCTGGAGTACTGAAATACTCTGCTTCTTTCTCAAAACTCCCCTGTCCAGAAATTCTCTGCTCCTTCCTCTATCCAACTCTACTTTCCTGAAATATTCTGCTCTACTGGATGACTCTGTTCCTTCCCCCTCTCTCCAACTCTGCTCCTTCCCCCTCTCTCCGACTCTGCTCCTTCCCCTCTCCGACTCTGCTCTTTTCTCCTCTCTCCCACTCTGCTCCTTCTCCACTCTCTCCGACTCTGCTCTTTCCCCCTCTCTCCGACTCTGCTCTTTCCCCCTCTCTCCGACTCTGCTCTTTNTCTCTCCGACTCTGCTCTTTCCCCCTCTCTCCGACTCTGCTCTTTTCCCCTCTCTCCGACTCTGCTCTTTTCCCCTCTCTCCGACTCTGCTCTTTTCCCCTCTCTCCGACTCTGCTCTTTTCCCCCCCCTCTCCGACTCTGCTCTTTTTCCCCCCCTCTCCGACTCTGCTCTTTTCTTCCCATCCTCAAATATTTAGCAGTTCGGACAAACTCTAAAGCTTCATACACGCCACCTGGAAGATTGATCATCAATCGATCGTCAATCCATCAGGAGACCGCTGTACACATTACAGACTTTCGCCCAAGATGAGCAAGGACCATTCATCTCGGGTAACAATCATTCGACATGTGTACAAAGCTTAATTCTTCACTCCTGCAAAAGTCTACACTGCTAGAGGACTTTGCTTCATCTTCTGTATAACTCTTCTCTCCAAAAATGATCTGCGAAGACATAAAAATTTTCATCGATTCTACTTCCAGCAGCAATTTTTCCACTGCACCGAGTATCTGCTCTATAATCAAAATCTGTCTGTAATGATTACCAATTATTACAACCATAAAAAAAACCCCAAAATTGCAGTCCCTGTAGTTTCTTAACACATTACCCATTCAGCAGCACAGTCTGAATTTCTCCATCTCCGGGAATCGGCCGCTGTACATTCTCGGGGGGGTTCGGATACCAGAGCAATATTCGTCAAACGTAAAGACATCAAATTGCGTTTTTAGCAGTGCCAATCTGCTGCATCTCTCTGGGACTGAACGTGGCAGAATGTGATGTACAGCGCAGGTTTAATTTTCTGGCTTGGCTCAAGACTTTGCGGTTCTGAAATGTCGATGACGCTGATCTACTATCTGCTGGGCAACATTTTATAGTACAATATATTATAAGCATCCAGATGTTATGAAGCAGGTTCTGTAGATGGGGTCCATGGCCACTGAAATTTAAAGGGATGATCTCCTACAAAGCAGCCATGTGGGCCATCTTGATCTCGGGAAGCCTCATGGCTCCAGTTCTTGGCAATCCAACAAATGCTGGCCTGTGTAAGTCTTCCAAAATGGGTCATAAGAAACATTTCAGAAATTGTTACAAAAAAATAGAGGTTTTTAAAATGCTTGCTAAAATTTCTGCACACATAAGTCATATCCTTTACCTTGTTTTAAAAAATATGGTGGAAGGGAGTTACTGCTATGTGCCTTTATTCAATACCAGCTTAAAGATATTTTACTATCCTCTTCTTCGATGCATTGAGCATAGAAATTCTGCATCGTACAACATATAGACATTCTTGTTCTTCTTCCCCTAGAGCAGGGGTCAGCAACCTTTACTATCAAAAGAGCCATTTTGCCTCCTCTTCCACTAAAGTAAAATAGTCTGGAGCCGCAAAACATAACACAGTTTATAAACTTTTAAAAGTTTTAATATTTTTTTAATTTTACCTGTTACAAGTGTGCATGTGTAGGCCTACTTTGAAATAAATTAAACACTGAACTGTGCCCCTAGAAGCCTCCAGCTTCTAACGTATCATCCTGTTACCATCCTGTTATCATCTCCCTTCGCCAGTCGAAGGAAGCCACAACAAGGTGGCTGAAGAGCCGCATGCGGCTCCGGAGCCGCAGGTTGCAGACCCCTGCCCTAGGGGTATAACGTGTTAGCAGCCAGACTACCATGTTCTGGCAACTTTCCTAAGCTTTTGGAGAAACACCACGATGTTAATGATGTGATCTCTCACAAACCAATGTATTTGTAGTGCATAAGTGACTTTTATAAGCTTCCAACATCTCATGTTGATGGATAGGCCAAAAAGATCAAATGCAAAGCATCAGGCAGCATCAACAAATTAGGCCCCTGGAGTGGAGTTCACTATATGGATATTTCCCTACAACATCATTAGATTAACATACATGCACAGTAGGACTGGCATGTTTAGTAATGCAACATAGTAATGAAATGTGCTTTGACTACTTTGATGCAGTTAGTGAAATGCCATACAAACACAACCAACTCTTCGGCTTGTTCTATTCTTTAGTAGTAGATGGAAGATGGAAACTCCTAGGAATGTAGTATGTATGAATGTAGTATGAAGTAGATGGAAACTCTATGAATATGAAACTGAATGTTGAACATTGTGCATTATAAACAGTTGCCATTCATTATATATATATATATATATATATATATATATATATATATACACGTTTTCCCATTTTCCATCTTTTTGTTTCACCTAAGAGCGGCTGATTTTCAGATTTATTTGAACTATTTTGTCTACATTCTCTATCCAAAGATTGTTGCATGGCTTTTCTAAGGATGGATTCCTGATGCTGACAACAGTGGACCATACTTGTGAAATGGGATCACAATATGGAGATGGGGACAATGAGTTGTCATTCAGCAAGACCTGATCAAAGACCTGACCATGGACCTTCATGAAAGGATCTACAGGGATTATTAAAATGAAAGAATACAGATTTTAAAAAACTTGTCTTTAGAAATGAACTTGGCAAAGTTTATATGAGACTGTATTCCTTTAGTTTATATCTGCTTCTCCGTCTCTTCCCTGTGGTTCTTGTAACATGTGATAATCCTCATGGGTGGGGTTTGTATTACTATCAGGATGTTTAAATTTAAGTTTGGAATTTCATTGCAGGATAATAGTAGTCCCAACACAACCCACCTACAAAGAAATAATACAAATCTGAATATAAATCTGCACATATTTTATAGCAGTGTCCTAAGTAAAATGTATTAGGATTCAGATATATGAATGATTAATGTCTCCTGTAAGCTTGATCTCCTTGGGATATCGCTCGGTGGTGCTACTTTTTCTATTCAACGTTAATAATACATGGCTGTCTCAATGCTTGCCCTCAGGACACGGAGGTTGCTGTAGATCTCTTCAAAAAAAAAATAAAGTGAATCTTATCTGAAGCGGTAATAGCACACCTATGACAGGATGTGCATGCCTGCTGCAAGTCAGTTCTGTCTTTAATTAAAGGAAACCATCCTGCCAATAGTCTGGGCTGACAAATGATGCCTTGTGAAAGCTGTAAAATGCAGGCCTCCAAAATTTCGCTTGTGCGGGATAATGAGTCGGAGGGAAGCAAAAATCAAAAGTGTACACCGAGATGAAAATGGGTTAAGACGCGATACTTCAAGTAAAAAAGCTCTCTATTAATTGTACCGCAAGCGTACCCTCACCTGCAGAGAGGAACAGGTATGTGATGAAATAACTGGGCTCGCAGCTTCCCACTTTGTTACAGTTTTAAAGGTAAAGTGGAAGAAATGTGCTATCGCTGTTCTCTGCATCTAATAAAGCTACTAGCCTGGCTGTGATTCACTTTAATGCTTTGAATTCTCAACCCAAATCCCGTGGTGGAAAAGGGGTATTCTGATGTAATTGCAGCTCAGTGACTCATAAAGTAAAAGATAGAACCTTGCATTTTCTGCATTTTCGAGATCTTGGCAACCTAGGCCCATGCATATCACTTGTTACTTTTATGTGAGAGCAGCAGTCTAGATTTTCAAATATTGTACACGCCTCTTGCACATTGCTCCAATCATCATTGTCCCTGCTACCTGAACAGAGCTGTTGATTGGAGCATGGTGCAGGGGGTGTGTCTTGTACTGGAGATCCAGACAGGTGGTATTACGCAGCAGAGTGGTCCGGCTCTCTGGTGTGCTACAGTAGATAGGAATCATATCCTTATGGCCACTGGATCTACTGAAGACTATAGGACTGATTTATTAAGGCTCTCCAAGGCTAGAGAAGATACTCATTCATTGGTGAATCTTGGTTATCTAGCAAACCTGGAATGGATTGCTTAAGTAATTTTCTGTTTGTCAGTAAATGTTTTCAATCCTGGACCAGATCCATTCAGGTTTGCCGGATCACTCAGCTTCACTGATTAAAGTGTATCCTCTCCAGTCTTGGAGCGTAAATAAATCAGGCCCTGGTGTTCTCCACTCTGTATGAGAAGCTGATGTCCCCTGGTGACAATGGCCACAAATAGGATACACGGACTTCAAAAAAAAAAAAAGCTGAAAAAATTTGGGCTAGATTTTAAATGTTTTTAAGGGGACTTCCTATTAAAGAAATACCTGAGCTGTCATTGCAAAGTTGCCATTGAAGGCCTTACGCCTCTCATTTTACCTTCCACGTACTTTGTAGAGTCACTGACCCTAAACCCGCACACAGCCAGCAAATGTCGGCAGGTACATTCTATAAATTAGGGTTAAATTGGCACTTGGGCGTGCGCCTGAGTTCCTTGTTCCACAGTGTAATCAAAGCCATAGATAAGCATATAAAGTTCAGGGCTGGATGGTGACCTAATAAGACTCGGAAATCTACCGGGTCCTCATTAACTCCCCCACATATGTTCCAAGAGTTTCATGTCTGCACAGACATATGGCGTCCGCGAGATGAGTCCTGGGCCCCCCAGCGCTGTCCGTGCCTCGAGCTGACAAAAGAGAGCAAGTGCTTAATTAGATCCCTGCGTTTAATTAATAATGAGCTTTTCTAGTTGAGAACATTTGCTTGCTTAAGAAGATTATTTGGGGTGGTTAATTGAGAAGTCCGCTTGCGCTTCATGCATCATAGATTACTACACTGCATCATATTTGTTTTTCATATTGCATTTCTAGTCAATTTAGCATGAGTTTGAGTTTTCCAGTATGAAGGGACTTCAGGGAGGAAAAAAACTTTTGGTTCCATTCATTGAAATCCTAAAGTGAACCTATAATCACATAATAAATGCATGCAGAATAGAACAGATTAACACTTCCAGGTATTTTCTACCTTTCCTAGAGTTCACCAGACTCCCCTAACAATGCTTTCAACAGCTTTTCTTTCCAGAAGGACAAAGCCATCTTTGTTCAGACATCATCCAGGGTCACCATCTGTTTCCAGGACTGAGATATCATGTCAGAGAGTAAAGGGATCTTGTGCACGGATCACTTCTTGTTGCAGGTTCTCCATTGACTTGCTGCAAAGTTACAATTTTGCAGTCTAAGGGAGAGGAGCCTGGCGAAATGATTCTTCCGGCCTGATTAAATCATCTTAGGCTAGGCAAAGGTACTGGACTGGAGCTTAAGATGTGAAAAATTGGAAAACAATACTACATACTGTAATAGGTCAAGGTCAAATTGATACATCTTTGTAAATTTGGTAAACAGTTCATTTTTTAAGTGGAACTAAACCTACTATACTCACCTTGCCAAGTCTGTCACAAGGCAACACCCCCTTCTTCCTTCTCCTGCAGACGATCTTTGGCCATCTTGATTTGGCACTCACCGGTTCAATTCCCGAGCAGCAATTCTAACCACTATCTGTGAACACCCTGGATCCCATCTACCTTTTAAGGAATTTTGTCTATATCAGGATGTAACCCGTATCATAATTAAGTGATACCGTACCCCTGAAGAAGCCACATGGCGAAACGCGTTGGAGATAGGATGTTAACTTGAGCACTATTTAACAACTAGGGATTTAACTTGTAGAGTTGACTGGTCTACTCCCTATGAAATGTTAATGGGGATGACCATGCTTGACAATTGACCAAATTATGTATTCTACTCATTTACCTGGGGTAGCAATACTCATAATTGTCTAGGACAGGGGAGTCAAACTCAGGCCCGCGGGCCAAATGTGCCCGCACTGTAATTATATTTGGCCTGCTAGAAAATACCGGTAGACCATGCATGCACCGCTAATACTTCAAATCCCAGAATGGACTGCTGGCGTGTCAATCAGGACCTACAAGCGCCCCTTCCTCTGTTGACATTCAGTAGTGACCTTCCTAAATTGTAGATATTTTTTCAATAAATATCAAGGTTGGCCTGCGACTTTGTCCAAATACTTTTATTTTGGCCCACTGTGTATTTGAGTTTGATACACCTGGTCTAGGAGGAGGGATTAGTACCTTTAATTGGTATAACTCCTGAGCAGGCGCACAGGAGTCCAATTATTCGCAGCACCTGCAGGAGAAGCCGGGACTGCCAGATATCCTGGCCAAGGATCATCTTCAGGAAGAGAAGGAAGAAGATGGCAGTCCCTGCCAAGGACCAGGTACAGACAGGTATAGCAAGTTTAGTTCATCCTTTTTTCCAGATACCCAGAGTGATCAGACAGGAGGGAATATTGCAGAGGGTTCATCCCTTGTCCCCTTCTGCAATAATGACCTACCTGATTGTGAATTGTTAAAAGTGGACCTTTATTTCTGTAAGGTATTATATTGTTGCCTCTTGGTTTGATGGAGACTTGCATTGTATATTGTCTATACATGTGTTACCATCATTACGTACATATATTTAATACCAAAACCATGGTGGCACACAAATAGATATTCAATACCTGGAACACCATGGCACAAAGCCAACCTTTTCAACCATGTGAGATTTTCCATGCAATTTGCATTCAGCCGTAGAATTTAATGAGACTTCCTTCCACTTTTAATGCCTCTCTCCTTTCCTCTGTAGATTCTGAGGCCAATCAGCGCAGACGCACGTGCGCAAGGTTTAAATGAAGGAACAAAAAAATAATACTTTGTTGTACAAAGCCGCCGCAGCCTAGACTTATAGCAGAACCACTTGCTCAGGGCAGAGTATTTAACCTGCTAATTATCTCTGTGATTGACTATCTACCTCCTGAATTATTGTACGGATTTGAAAGAGATTTTATTGGTTCGAGCCAACAGCGAGCCAAGCGGGGGCGAGGACGACTCATTGAAATGCATGCAATAATGGCAATGCAAATGCCTGCTTGCAGATTAGTGAAATGTAATATATTATAAACAAATTAAGGTCCCGTTCGATTTTTAGATTTTCCTAATGCACTGCAGAGGAGAGAATGTCCGGGGCCTGGGCCAAGCAAGGGAGATGAATGAACCTTATTTTCATTTACAAGCCCCTCAATTGTTGTATTAAGGCAACCGTGGACCTTTGATCCTTCCATGTGCCCATCCTCCAATCTGTATTTAGATTGGGTATAGACAGCGGGGCAGCCCAAGTTAATTAGGGCATAAAAGTGAAAGCAAGGAAATTTTAATTTATGTGATAGATAAGCTGCCTTATATGTGACTTTGATGAAGGCTGCAGACATCAGAGACACATAATATAATGTGGATAGGGCAGGAGATTGAGATCTGCCTGCACATTCAAATGGCTCAGGAGCTGGTGCCCCCGTTCAGGATCTACAGGGATCTATGCAATGCAACAAGTCTTTTAGCTTTATACTTCTGTCCGCTTTTACTTCTTATCAGATATAAATTAATATAGGTATGCATTCATACAATTTTAAATGGGCAAAATGCAAATGGTGGAATTGCCTAAACCTTCCCTACAATGAGTCTCCTCTAATCTCCTGTCTACCCTGAAATGTCTCCTGGAGGGGGATGCCTAAGAGACAGTTTTTGGTACCATTACCAGGACAGCAGGCCAGGCAATAGAGCAGGGGTGTCAAACTCAAATACACAGTGGGCCAAAATTACAAACTTAGACAAAGTCGCGGGCCAAACTGGAATAGCACCGCTACTATAATTCCCTGCGTCAAGAAAACAGTCCAATGTGGGACTTAATGTTATGAGTGGCTGGAACTCCCTCTTCACTGAAATAACACCGCTACTACAATTCTCGGCATTACTTGCATCTATGAAACAGTCCAATGCGGGGCCACACATAGGCAGAGGGGCCGCTGGTCTATAGAGGCAAATTATGCCAGGAATTGTAGTAGTGGCGCTATTTCAATGCAGTGGTGGGCCAGCTGCATTTTATATTTAGAATTACTTTGGGGGCCAAGAAAAAGGATGTTGCGGGCCAGATTTGGCCGCGGGTCAGAGTTTGGCACCCCTGCAATAGAGGGGTAATGATGATCATTGGCACATTTCTATTATTTAATCAGCATACAGGGATTATGTGCTAGGCTGTGATGTTGCTGCTGCATTCAGATTTATACTTTGTTCTCCCTAGGCCAGGAGCTAGTGTCCCCCCTTTCCTTCCTGACAGCCTAAAAGATACAAAACTAAAGCTACTATACAGTACTACGTATTCACCATTTCTGAACTAAAAAGCAGAAAATACACGTACAATACAATGCGTCCTGTCACTTAAAGGGAGCCACTAACCTTTGAACCCCTTAACTCTGCAATAGATACTTTTGGAGAAATGCCCCCCCTTTTTATCCTGCCACCCTGGGCTATGGTCTAGGTTGGCTTTATGAAAAATTCCCCTGGGTGCAGGGCAAATGACTGAGCCAACTGGCCGGGTGCAGTAATTGGAACAATGACTGTATTAGAAATCCTAGTAAAACACTTCCCATAAGTATATTTGAATGATATATTCATCAGCTCTGCTGGAGTTCAGCTTTAACTAAATTGCTGGTGCCCTTAATTATCTTAGTTTGGGCTCCGTGCCAGCTCAGACTCAGAAACATTCCATTAAATGACTCTGAGTCTATAGCATGTACGCTTCATTTGTAATGGCTGGTACAATAGAGATCCTCTTACATCTCTGTGATCAACAATTCTCATTGCCATATATGAGAACAATCCCTTTTCAATGTCAATTACAATGAAAACGACTCATCCATGTCATTTCCTACCACCTATAGTAGATTAGTTCTTCTCTGACCTCAGGAAATCCCAGCCGAGGAATGGTGCAGATCCCAGCATTCATTATTTGAAAGCATTGTATTCAATTCTCATATTTCATTATTGGTTTTCTGATGAGATGAATGTATTGATGCAATGGCTTCTCACTTGTTTCAAATAGACCTTTCAGTAACTGTATTGCTCTGCGGGACTATATTCCTGACATAATATGGAGTCGTCGTATCATTTTTCAGAAAATATCCGCCATTTATTATTACATTTCCTCTGTCTGCTCTCCTTCATTGATCAGACCGCAAGATTTGTAGCCAGTCACAAGGTGAGAGGGTGCAAAGGAGGCCAGTCACATTTGTGAACACAGCAAAGTCTGCAAGGGCCCCAGGATTTACTGGAGAGTAAAGCAAATGAAAATAAATTGTCAGCAGGAATATGTCAGGGCTATAAAAATTTACATTAAGAGTGTCAGCTCCTTTGGTGCAGAAACCAATGTGAATAGCTGTGTGTTGACCATAAGACATTGTGGAATATGTTGGTGCTATATGATGCTATATTATCTAAGTGAAAAAGTAATAAATACCTGGAAACGTTACGCTTGCATGCTACATCTGATACTGGGCTCATCTCAAAGTGAAGCCTTCTGCTATCAAATCTTACCTGCTGGATCAAAATTTTCAATTGGCTCAGTGTTCTCTGTACAACCCTGCAGCTATACGTCGGAGCTATATAACGTATATGTGACTGGGCGGACAATGGAGTGTAAGCTCCTTTGGTACAGAGACTAATGTGATTGGCTCAGTGTTCTCTGTACAACCCTGCAGCTGTGTCCGTGCTATACAAATGTATATTAAGAGTGTAAGCTCCTCTGGTGCAGAAACCAAACTGTAACCAGACTGTAAGGCGTTGTGGAATATGTTTGTGCTGTACAACCCTGAAGCTGTTTATCGGAGCTATATAATGTATATGTGACTGGGCGGACAATGGAGTGTAAGCTCCTTTGGTACAGAGACTAATGTGATTGGCTCAGTGTTCTCTGTACAACCTTGCAGCTGTGTCAGTGCTATAAAAATGTATATTAAGAGTGTAAGCTCCTCTGGTGCAGAAACCAAACTGTAACCAGACTGTAAGGCGTTGTGGAATATGTTTGTGCTGTACAACCCTGAAGCTGTTTATTGGAGCTATATAATGTATATGTGACTGGGCGGACATTCGAGTGTAAGCTCCTTTGGTACAGAGACTGATGTGATTGGCTCAGTGTTCTCTGTACAACCCTGCAGGTGTATGTCAGGGCTATATAAATTTACATTAAGAGTGTCAGCTCCTCTGGTGCAGATGTGAATAGCTGTGTGTTGACCATAAGACATCGTGGAATATGTTGGTGCTATAAAATAACAATCTGTGGGACTTCCCATCAGCCATGCAGTCAATCAGTCCGGATAAATCTAATAATTGATATTAAGCTGTCTTGTGTTTCCTATTTAATACATTAACTGAAATCATTAGGACAGATGTAATTTATTTCATGATCGATCTTCAGTAGTTCAGAGTTGGGTCCAATAATGACTGCGCTGCCAATTAAGCAAAATCTTTAATGACTTCTGATTCCAGATGGAGCTGGAATAAAACACATCAATAAACAGCAGAAACATTCATGAAAAAATTTCTTCTTGGAATAACGAGGATTGGGTCTATTATTATCGTTATAAAAGTAAGTGACCCATGGCATCCAATCGGATTTCATTTCAAAGAATTATTGCTTTTTGTCCTGGGAATAAACGTGGATAGCAAGGCAACCAATGATCAGTCAGCTCTTGGCGGTCATTCTGATTGGTGGCTGTGGGTTATTGCACTCTACAAGTTTTTATTGCCCTTTTGCTGTGCCTAAGCAAGTGTTTGTACTGTAAAATATGTAAGAGACTTGTAGCCTAGAGCAGGGGTGTTGTATGAGTAAATTAGGCCAACCTCAGTGTTTAATCCTTCAGGGGCTGGTAATATGGTGATTTTGGAACACTGTATATTAAGCCAAGAGTTCTGCGTGTCTGTGATTCCCGGCTTTTCCCACTTGATTCAAATTTGCGCAGACCTTATTTAATGCAATTACAAGGTTAAATCCCATTTCCCTTGCCTTGAAATGTTTTCTCGGTACAGCCAAAGACATTCTAACCTACCTAGACATCCCAACAAGCAGATTTTTGTGTCCTGAAAGTGTCTGCAGCTACTGCTAAGTGTACAATTGTCATTGCAAAGCAACTGAAAACTGCTATTAAAGGTTTGTGTGTGATGGCAAATTGATTTACTTACAGCCATCTTCTGTATTCTGCGGCTGTATTCGGGAACTCTCCCAAACAATATGTAGTGCTGCTGAGGTCATGACAAAGCCACTTGATGGATTCTGAAGAATGGGAAATATTAAAGACCTCTCACTTTTATTACTGTTTCTGTTCCAAGATTTCCTCTAACTGCTTGTCTGTGTGTTAAACAGGTTATCCAGTGAGTTTAAATCTCAATTGGGACCCAGACAGCATTTAGGACCCTTCTATGGATGTTGGTTGGAGCTTCTGAGACTCTTAGGGAGCCAAAATCTTAATGGGGACCCAGTCAGTATTTAGGAATCTTCTATGGATGTAGGTTGGAGCTGCTGAGACTCTTAGGGAGCTGAAATCTCAGGGGGGACCATGACAGCATTAAGGACCTTTCAATGGCTGTAGGTTGGAGCTGCTGAGACTCTTAGAGAGCTGCAATCTTAATGGGGACCCTATCAGCATTTAGGAACCTTCTATGGATGTAGGTTGGAGCTGCTAAGACTCTTAGGGAGCTGAAGTCTCAGGGGGGACCCAGACAGCGTTTAGGACCATTCTATGACTGTTGATTGGAGCTGCTGAGACTCTCGGTGAGCTGAAATCTCAAAGGTGGTCCAGACAGCATTTAGACCCTTCTATAGCTGTGGGTTGGAAATGCTGAGACACCTGCTGCTTTAAACACTTGATTTCTGTTTTTTGTTTGGTTACAATTAGCTGTTTCTATGTTTTCTAGCTCGTGCTGCATTCTATCCACTTCCAAAACCCCTGAGGAAGAGAGCCAAGTCCTGAAGAGTATTGTACTGTTTGTTAGAAGGAAATATCTTTTCTTTATACTCTTAAAACTGCGGTGCTCCTTCCCTCGTCTCCCTTGGACATTTATGGACTGGCAAAGGTTTTAATTTCTCCACACTCCATTTAAAAGTAAATAAATTATCCTAAAAACATTCAGCGTTACTTACCCTTTATTCATACCCTCATGTTCAGCCATACTGAGTTGTATAGAAAGCATAGTTTAGCTTCCCACATCTGCAAGCTAGATGGAATGCAGTCCAAATCCAAAGACCTTCTGAAAGCTCCATTAAACCCAGCAATGAGACGATTACAAAATCTTATTTCCAGATACATTTTGCTGACCTCAGCAGGTTTGCATTGTTTCTTTGGCTCCACCAGATCACTGGCTGATTTTTCTTGTTGCCTGGGGTGGCTTGTTAAAGCAAACCTGTCAGTATGAAATTCTCCAGCTGACATAATAACACTAGCAACCATGAGGGCACTTTTGTATCTGGCGTGACATATTCAGTGTTTGGTACCGAAGACTTTGCAGTCATAAAATTGTTTTTCCCAGTGGATAGCTTGTTGTAATCGCTTCAATGTCCCCTTATTAGAAGCTTCATCCCTGATGCCTTGTCAGGTTCTGATCCTGCAAGGTGTCAGAGGTAATTAGTGAGCTAGCGGCCCCCAGAAACCATTCTATGGCAGGAACTCCAAGAAAAGGCTTTTCAGCACTTAAATCCTAACGCAGGTCGGACGTGGACTAAAACTGTCAGGCTGTGACATAGCCACGCCATAGTTCTTTCATATGACATCGGATTACATGTGACATTTATCTTGGAGCACAAGTAAGATGTATGTGACTGAAATCCTGATTCTTATGGGAACAATTGGGAGCTTTTGAGGCTCATTCATTATTGAGCTTCCAGTATCTAAATCATGCAAAGCTACTTGTTGAAAATGAAGCACAAACTGCCATATTAAAGTCATATTTCCAGTATTCTTGAAAGGGTTGTGGACATATTTATGAGCTTGTTGGGTATTCTGGTTCGAAACCTTGACCCCTATTATGGAGTTACCCTCCTATTGCTGCCTCTGGTCTGCACATTGGTCAAATTTATCCTAAAAGTGTAGGATTGAGCTTGGGGTTCCATGTAGGACATTCAAGGACCTTCTCGTCAAACTGGGTATTTTGGAGCTTGCTTGGCTGGTTTTGGCACAATCATGGTGGAACTGAAAAAGCCTGATCCCAAAAGGTATAAGAGCACAATTGTTATTGTATTGTTTGCATGCTGTAGAATGAGCAGTACCCAGGAAACACTGGAAACATATAATTTTAAGGGGTGTTCACATATTTCTGATTTCATAGTGTAGTTTGAAAGATATCTATTTGGCTAAACTTAAAAAACTGATCTCCATTTGATCCAGAAAACATATATTTCCATACATTAAATTAGTCACGAGGGCCAGTTTTAGAGCTCATTTACTGCTTAGAACTTAGAATACATTAGAATTAGAATACACTTGGAATACATTATTAGTTGAATGTCAACTGTGTGGCTGAAGGTTCATCATGGATTTGACGGTTTTCCATTGGGTTTACTACCATCAAAGCAGAACTGTAGTCCGCTCCGCTAGCACCTTTTCTGGTTCTGACATCTTTGCCTCGTCTTCTTCCCAGTGGCTGGATGCATTGGGCTGATGCAAGTCCAATACATACCCAAAGGGGGTTTATTCTTCCGGACTTCCAGTAGATCTGGCATTGTGTACTGACCTTCATGTGCACTCTATTGAAGATTGCAATGGGACAAGTATGAATCCTTTGCAGTATGTAAAAAATCCTGCTGTTCACAAATGTATATTTTTTATATTAAGTTCTGCTTTAATATTTGCATACAAGCTCTTCATAATCAACCTTATCAATGGAAAATACAGCCAGATCAATCTTTACTCTGTTGTTCATTTTGTACCATTTTCTGTGTTGTTTCCATGTCCACATCATTTTAGATTGGAAATCTGCTTTCAGCTCTGTTTGCATTCCAGTTCCATTCGCCTTGGAATAAGAGGGATACAATTCTGAGATTGTGGGGTGTTTAATAAACCTCGCTCTGTGAATCTGAAAACTTTCCTCCTGTATAGAACTCTCCAGCTCACTGACAGCTCCAATTCAGCTCCAGCGACTCCACACCTGCCCTGCGAGAATCGAGGACGCCGCCTGCCAGCAGCTTGTGTGAGCATGTCCTCCCGGGGAAAGAATCTGGAAAATGTGAGGCTGCCTTGGAAAATGTGACCGAGCTCAGCCAGCTTGAATGGGCCTTTCAGTCTCTGCCCGTGTGGATTTTATAAAGTGACAAATACGCAGCAAACATTTAGTTCTCAGCATTATGGAACTGCAGTTTTAGAATTTATAGGTGTGTATGTCACCGCCACATTGACACTAAAACACACGATTTAGTTGTTACGGAAATAAATGTTAACTCCAGGCCATTGTTGGTTAAGCAGGGGCATGCAAAGAAAAAAACAAGTAGCTGACTGAATCCATTCAGAGCCACAAAATCCAGCATCACCGCCTTCCAGCATTGGGGTACTGGGGACAGTTCCAGCAGAGAGCAATGTTTGTGGAAATCCGTGACGTAAAATCTGCCGCAGCCTGACCCAAAGTTTGAATTTCTCCATTTTGTCTGTTTTAAAAGTAAATTATAAACCAAAACTAAATTTCTCCATAGCTTTTGACCCCCTTAGCAGTGGGCAACAGGACAGAGAAGATGAATTTGTGGCTAATCCTTTCACGCTCAATCTAAAACAAATGTTTTGGCTTTAACAGACAGGTTGAAGTAAAAGAATTTAGCCCACTAACTTATTCTAAATTAATATCCCCACCTTGGTGCCTACTTGCCTTTTTCCCAAGGTGAAATCGTGCTTCAATCCACATGCGGAGTTACTCTCCTACAGTCATGGGCAAAGTGTGCCACTTCATCGGGGCCCTGTATCCTCCTCAGCAATAAGAGTTTGGTGGGGGGGCCCAAATCAGTTCTGCACAGGGGCCACTATTGGCTATGACGGGCAACTTCAGGAGACTGTCCTAACCTGTTTTACCCAATGGCAGGGCTTAGCCGTGGAAGTTGTTCCGTTATTATTATTGACAGACTCCATACTATGTAAGTTAAGGTGATTCTGTGATTTAAATCCAATTCAGATTGTCACCTGAAACTTTTACCTATATTTTCTGCAGTTCTTCTATAACCGTTTGATTTAGGTTGAGTTGTCTATCGGTGGCACAGCTGTGGGGAATGTTACATGATTTAGAAGTACACTTTGAAGCTCTTAACTTTGACAGCTTCTAGATACAAAGGATGACATGAAGTGTTAATGAAAAATCCTCCCTGTAGCACCCAGACGTTCTTGTTTACAAGTAGCTGGGAGAAATCTGGCTGGCGGGGTTATGTGAGGTATGCGGACAAGTCACAAATTCTTTTAGGCCTTTGCCGGGAGAAGAGCAAATAGATTTTTTAATTCCTCTGCTCACCGCCACACCCTATGGAGTGCCATAATGGTCTAACATTCACTAGAGGCTAATAGAGTTTAATTTGTTTTTTACTTTGCTTGGTTCTGCCTTTTTCCTGCCTCATAAACATGCAGATTAAATAAAAACTAAATTATTTGTATGTGCTGAAATCCCAAAAAATAAAGGATTAGTTGACCGATTTTGATGCTCGGTGCTTTGTTTTCTTTTTTCATCAATATTATATTATTCTTATATAAAATATTGCAGGAAAACTTCTGAAAAAGCAATGTCACTGTGCATGGAATCTTTCATTTTAAAGAGCTGAGCATTCTCGATAGTCCCCAGGTTCCTTACTAAGCATCGTCCTATCGATGGGTGACATTATCGTGCAAAACAGACAGGACGAAGAAAGTTTCATTTTGTTTCAAGCAACTTGTTGTAAAGTTGTGAGATATCCCAAAGCTGTATTTTTAAGAAATAGTTTATTGTGGTGAGCAGAAACATCCACTGGTTCCTTAGCTGTAGCAGATTCGCTGCCAAGGCAGATCTGATCTCTAATCCGATTATCAGTGGGAAGTCCCAAAGCACTACATAGACTTGTATGAGACGATTCAATCAATCATTCATGTATACAACACTATCCATAACCAAGAACCTAGCAAAATCATTCTCATGCATGATCAGTCGGCTGCTGGATTCCCATCAGATTCAGTTTTTTTGGATGCAGTTTTTTTCCCCTACTTTAGATCTGATTGGAAATGTACTTGTGATTTCTGAGTTTGCACCCCACATTGGGTCATGGAAATCCCGGAAGTAGACCTCCATTTACCCCCAAGGTTTGTCCAGTGGGTTCTCCCATCAATTTGTGTCATGCTGACGGTTTCTTGCCATATCAAACCATGGGAGTGTACTGACCCAATAGCCAAAAAAAAAGGGAATCTATACCCTCCCCTCTTTCCCCCAAATATCCAAATTTAACAACTAAAAACATCCAATATTCTCCAGCTCTGCAGTTTTTATCTTTCTGGTAATGCTCATCTGTATGAATGATGCTTGATACAAAATTGCATGTTACACTTACATTAAAGGGTACTCGAGACAGCTAATGAAAAGCCAGCAAATGGAGCTATGTGTTTTATTTAATTGCAAATCACATAAATGTGTCTTCATATCGACTTTCTGTAAGGATCTTTATAGCAGCATGGAAAGGATGGGACCAGTACTGGGAGGTCATTGCACATGTGTTGGCAGGAGAGAGCAGTGGATAACCAATAAGTCTTCATCTCCTTCTTTACTGGCCAATAGGAAGGCTGGGTGTGTGATCCTGACCAAACTATACAGTGGAGGCTCAGGATCTGGCTATGCTGTCATTCCAGGGTACCGGAATCACATAACTGACTCAGCGGAATTACACTTTTTTTGAAACATTGCAGAGCTGATGATTTCTCCTTTTCTTTCTCACTGTAAGTTTATTCAGAGCTTTACTTTCCCAGTCACTGAAAGGAATGTCTAATTCTAAATGTTACTGATAAGAATTTATAGCCTCCCAGCTTAATCTGCGGATCTAACAAAATAACGTACAAATTTCAGGCCGGGCGCTGTGGATGTTTCAGCGCGGGGATGATGGGTTTCCTCTTCTATAATCTTTAGTATCTTGTGCATGACAGAGTGGTCATAAAGCGTGACGGAGCAGCGAGAGTTCACATGCAGAGCGGTGCAGAAAAGCCGCATTTTATGGCAAGTTTTTTACTGGCTATTAAATAAAATGTCGAGATCTTTCTCTGTTTTGGACGGCGACCAAAGAAGCTAGGAAACAGATTGCTGCGGCTTTTGCTTGGGCGTCTTCAAGCGGTTTTTGCATTGGGTTATGCTACCCGTAAAGCAGCCATTGTGGGTGCTGCATGAATATTGCAAAGCCATTTCCCCCCAGTCCCTTTTAGCTGGGCGCACCACTTTTCAGTAACCACCTGAATGTTTTTGGGTGATTACTGAAAAGTTGGGTTGCAATACAGGAGCTGCCACCCCCTACAGCTTCCTCCCATCCAGCTTAAAACATATTCTTTGAATACCAAAATATTCAGTTTTGTAAATGTAAGTGAAATGAAACCTGTGAAAATTCAGTAGTTGGTTCCAGCTCCATCCTTTGTGACTTCACAGCAGCCATACACACATGGAACCCACGTCAAGATTGTACATGAATAATAACAAGGATGGGATAATATCAACCTGCTACTGCAGGCAAGAGGAAGCATTTCCCCAGTCTCTTTTCCTCCATTGATTATGCTGCAATATTGTAGTTTTGTAGCAAGACACAAGGTACTTACACAGGAACACTTACTCGTTAAACTAAGCATAAGGATATACAGGATGATTATTGTTTCTTCATTAGTTTCCATATCAGTCTGGGAAGTCGATGGTGACCTGGATGATGGTTTTACAAAGATGGCTTTATCATTTTGGAGAGAAAACAGGATGAAATTGTTGCAGGGATGATGTGAAGCATTGTGATCATTGCAAGAAGTGATAAATACTAAATAAATAAATGGCCTAAAGTGGTTAAACTTAATTGTTCAGATTTGTAAAGATGTTTTTTTTCTATAAGAATGTTTCAGTTGCACTATGGAAAAAAAGAAAAAAAAGACTAACATAGACTTCAACTTAATCCAAACTTTAAAAAGCAAAAATAAAGTTTTCAGAAAAGGTATCGGACCTTACACAGCCCCAGGCTTCCATGTGAAAAGTGCTGTGAATCGTTGATGTAAAGAAGCAGAGTTTTCTCCTCCCTATATTAATATTTTTATTATACAATATTAATATAGCGTGGACATAATATGCAGTGCTGTACAAAGTCCATAGTCATGTCACTAGCTGTCCCCCATAGGAGCTCACAATCTAATGTCCCTATCATAGTCATATGTTATTGACACAGTCTAAGCTCAATTTGGGATGAAGCCAATTAACCTAACTGCATGTTTTTGGAATGTGGGAGGAAAGCGGAGGGAAACCCACGCAGACACAAGGAGAAACCTGCAAACTCCATGCAGATAGTGTCCTGGCCAGGATTTGAACCTGTGAACTAGCGCTATATAGCTCACTGTGTTATGCTGTTTACACCATCGGCCCCCTGGCATTTATTATAACCGAGAATCAGCCGCTGATGTCCCGCCTGCAGCAGGTGATAACATTACTTAAAAAAGAATAACGGAGTCCCTGATAAGGCTGGATTATCACTTTGCTCATTGCCCAGGAAGATGACACTTGTCAACCATCCTCCCGGGGAATAATTAGAACTCCTGCGCTGAGTTATATCCACTTCTGGCGCTGAACTTTTCTTCAGGGACTGTTCACCGGCCATTGGAATACATAATTAGGATCATTCATTTTCCAAACAGCTCCGAACAGCTTATCGGAAGGAAAGTACATATGCACTGATCCTTCCTGCCATGTAAATGCCACGGACAGTCACACCGCCTGGTAATGGAGCAAAGAATTTTACACGTGCTGTACAGACTGTAGGCGGCCATGTGCTGCACGAGCAGTGTAAATAATCAAAAAATCCCAGATATTGATCGTTTACCTGGTTACTATTGTACACCTGTCAACAAGCCCCAATCTGTGCCCAATCAATGCCACCCGTCTGCCCTGACCACCGATATTGGGTATTTTATTATTTTGGATTGCATTATCCGTGACGCTATAGATAAGAATGTGCCGCAGTGATTGTATGGCCGTATTTGCATTGCTTCTTGATATTGTTCACCTTATCTGTGAATGGATATAAAGAGTTCCAACTTCTCTCCTATAGAAGGCTTGCAGAGGGACCAGATTTCTCCTTCATCTGCCATTCAGTAAAACTGGCAACCATGACGGTTTGGTGGGCAGGGAAACCATTTACTGATAAGGGCTGAATAATAAAACTCTCAAAGACTGGAAAAGATAAACTATCATGGGTGACCCTGGTTGATCCAGCAAACCTGGAATGGATCTGGTCCAGGTTTAAAAATATTTGCCTGCTAATAAATTATTTTTAGTTTCCATTGCAGGTTTGCTAGACTATCATGGGAGAACCTGGGTCATCCACCTTCTTCTCCAGTCTTGAAGAACTTTAATAAATCCGACCTATTGGGCCAGGTTTAATAAAGCGCTCTAAGGCTGGAGAGGATCACTTTTATCAGTGAAGCTGGGTGATCCAGCAAACATTGAATAGATTTGGTTCAGGATTCAAAACATTTGCCTTCTATTAGCAAATTATTTTTACTTTCTATTGCAGGTTTGCTAGACTATCATGGGAGAACCCATTCTTAAAGAACTAAATCAGACTCAAGGCTGGAGAGGATACTCTTTCATCGGTGAAGCTGGGTGATCCAGCAAACCTGGAATTAATCTAGTCCAGGATTTAAAACATTTGCTAGTAAATTACTTGCATCACCTAGCTTCACCAGATGATAGGTGTGGCGGCTTCATTCATTTTGAACAATACTTGTCAATGATGATAGAACTTCAGTGTTCCTGTATCCTCATAGACTGAAATGAAATCTAAAGCAATGTTACATGCTTCCTGCTTATCTTCTGTGAATTGGGGAATCTGTAGTCCAAATCAGAATATCCAAGGTGACAATATTGTGCAGTGCATTGCCTTAGGTTGGGAAAAGTGTGTTAATGGCAGGATTGCCAGGTGCAATTAAAAGGGAACAAGGATTGAAAAAGGAAACCGTATGCAGCTACCACAACTTCCTTAAACAGAAAAGCTTCTGCTGTTCTCGCTTTTTGGAAATCTCAGCATGTTCTGTTAAACCTGTGATATGGGTGCAAATCATGGCTCCATTCGTATCGGTGACACTGCTCTCTCTTGGGTTGCTTCCTATCTGTCTGACCGCTCCTTTCAAGTTTCTTTCAATGGTAACTCCTCCTCCCCCACTCTCCTCCTCCCCCTCTCTCTCTCTCCCATCTGTTGTGGTCTCCTGTGTTTATATATTTTATATTTTTCCTCCCAGCCTTCCTGTGCACCTCTTCCCCTACATGCTCTATATCTGTGTATGACTTCCTCACTCATAACCTCATCACACGCACGGATACAAGACTTCTCTAGAGCTGCTCCAACTCTCTGGAATGGTCTTCCTTGTCCTTTTCGGCTTGCTCCTACTTTCTGCTCATTTAAAAGAGCCCCCAAAACCCATTTTTTCAAACTTACCTACCCATCTTCTGTCTTTTGAAACCATCACTACTTCCCACCACTACATATCTCCCATCCTATTGTGTGTGAATTTCGCCCACCTACTAGATTGTAAGCTCTTCGGGGCAGGGTCCTCTCCTCCTATATCACTGTCTGTATTCGTCTGTCATTTGCAATCCCTATTTAATGTACAGCGCTGCGTAATATGTTGGCGATATATAAATCCTAAATAATAATAATAGGTGCAGCTTGTGATGTTTGTATGGATATGTACCCATAATATAGATGAGTGTTCTAAGATACATACATACACACGTGAGCACACACCAGCCATGGATTCCCTTTCACGGCACAATTTTCCCATCATAATAAAGTGCAGTAGAACACTCCTGGAAGCCGGAGCTGCATTTATATGTTTGTGATACTTGGAAGCTAAGGGCAGGGATAGTGGGAACCTCTTATAATGCGCACAGCAAGTGTGCAAACTCAGAAACTCGGCACAGATATATTAGGAGCCTTGCACAATGGGCACGGCATGTGCTCAGACTCAGAAATTTGAAACAGTGTTGATCGGACCCACCTTTAATGTGCACAGCAGGTTTGCAGACCTGGTAACTCGGCACAGATATAGTGGAAGCCTGTAACAATGGGCACGACATGTGCTCAGACCCAGAAACCTGGGGCAGAGATGATGGGAACCTCATATAATATACAAATCAGGTGTGTAGACCTGGTAACTGAGCACAGATATATTGGGAGCCTCACGCAATGGGCACGGCATGTGTTCAGACCCAGAAATTTAGGGCAGTGTTGATCGGAACCTCATTTAATGTGTGTAGACCTGGTAACTTGGCACAGATATAGTGGGAGCCCCGCACAATGGGCACGGCATGTGCTCAGACCCCGGAAATTTGGTCACAACCCCTTTTATTGTGCACAGCAGGTTTGCAGACCTGGTAACTACAAGTACAAATATAAGTGGGAGCTCCGCACGATGGGCACAACTGCTGGTTAGACCTAGGCTAGACTTGGCACTAATCTCTTAAAGGTCATAGTGGATGGGCATAGCCAGAAACTCTGTGTAGATATCAGCTCAACGAGTCCTCAGAGCTAATAGAAACACCGTTTATCAACATCCCCCCCCCCCCCAGGCAAACATTTCTTTACTATATTTGGGGCTAGGGTAGTATTTCGATTTGCACTGTTCCAAGGATTTTAAATATATTCATATTTTTCTGGGTTCATTAGTGGTCAGTTTACAAATAACAAACTGATAATGTGGGACATCTGTTTGCTGTACGTGTAGGGTTGATTTTGACCCAAGAAACCTAAAAAATGATATACAAGTCTTCAGAATCTGGTGCCAGTGAATTTCCTTATAGAGCATGCATGTGGAACCTTCATTTCTAAACTAACCAAGATATGTTTGGGTCCGGTGTTCTCTTTGCTGTTGACTGGTGTGATGTCATCATGGCAAAACCAGAACACTCGAAGAATTGTGGATGCTAATGAGTTTGACAAAAGAATTTATAAGATCACTAAATGAAGACAGTCTTCATTAATGTGCTATTCAGGTAGAGAGGTCCTTCCTTCTTGAATTATGTGCGACAGACAGATGAATCTGTGATAGAATTTTTCAGCCTCGAAAACAATACACATTTGTGAAGAAGAACATCATACCAACTGTAAAGCATAATGGTGTTAATATGTTATGTATATATATGTTAATATTCGGGGTTGCTGCTTTAGAGTCTGGTTGGGTTGCAACCATTGAGTTAATATTAAACTAAGAACTATGTCAAGGATGCTAAAAAGGGAATGTGCGGCCATCTGTCTAATCCCTGAACCAGAATCAATAATGATCGAAAGCACATTATCAAATTCACTAATATATGGCTCAGAATCATAGACTTTTATGTGTTATGTACTGGGATTTTTTTTGGGTTATGGACTGTCCCAACCAAAGTGATTTAAAAAACCCACTGAAAAAGTAATGGCCATTTCCTCTAAGTTCCCCTTTACATATTTTGATATTAATGATAAATGATTGAAAATTCAAATGCCGGTATTCAGATGTATTCTGTGTATCTGTAGGAACAGTTTCTGTTCAAATATGATAAAGTCCACCAGTCCATGGGGTGTACATATTTTTTCACGCGGCTGTATATATTCCTGTTTTCCTTTTATTACTTTGTTTCTTTTCTTTTGTTCTAAAATTGTGTGTATTTACCTAACACATATCATATTCTTGCATTTAGGGGTAAATACCTGCCCTTCTGTCCTTTTGTACTGAGTATAATCCTCAATGTCTCCTCTTATTCTGCATGAAATTAATAAATAAAAAGTAGCAATGAAGGAGGAAGCGTCTCTCTGCTACAATGTTTAGCGGTAATTCACCACCAGGCTCTCTTCTCTAAATGACATCCAAACAGCTTTGAAATGAACACTTTCACGGTGAATGAAAGAAGGGCCCATTCCAGAATTGCAGATAAATCACAGGTTGTACGCCTTATTTGATGGCCCTGCCTTATCGGGGAAACACGGTAGTAGGTTAGGTTGAAAAAAGACATAAGTCCATTACGTTCAACCACTAGGGAAATAAACATATCCCAGATATAAAACCCTATGGACATAGTTGGTCCAGAGGAAGGCAAAAATAACCCTGGTACAATTTGCTCCAACAGGGGTATTGTTTGGCAAATGTTTTCAGTCCTGGACCAGATCCATTCCAAGTTTCCTGGATCTCCCAGGTTCTCCCACCATAGTCTATCTTTTCCAGTCTTGGAGGGCTTTGTGCTCGCCTCTCTGCTCGTGAAAAAGCCACAATGCATTTTTGTAATGAAAGCCGCAGATTTTTGATGATTAAATGACAATAAAATGCTACACCTAACTTGTATTTAAAATTTATGGTTTCATCAAGCTTTCAGCTCGCCATGTATTGTATTTTATGAAGCGGCTGAATAAGCAGTGACAAGATCACACAATATCACATAAGGGAGTCTCATGTGCAAAGTTTGAGGGTTGCCTAGAGACAGCACAAAAGCCGCGTTGAACGTCTTCTTTTTGTGTGTAGTGAAGTAATTCCAGGGTGAATTACAAGACAAACCGACTACAAGAGCTCTGATCTCTGGAGGATTCCTTCTAATTGTCAGCAAAACGACTTGGAGAGAGAATGATGCCATAATATTCCTGTAAAGTAGAATACATGCACAAGTGGCACATTATAGTAGCAATCAGACAACACATTTCCACTTTTGTTCACCTTTTGATCACTATGGCCTGGTTTTCAAAGGGCAATCAGTATGATTTGATCGCAGTACCATAACCCTGAAGTAGCAATCAATAACTCCTTAACCTTAAACTGATCTTAATTTTTTAAAAGTGTTTAATTGTGGCCACGATTTTGAATGACAATTGGGGCCATTAAAAATAGCAAAACCCAATGTTTCCCATTGTACCCTATGGGGTTTGGTAAGTAGGTGTTGCTATGTGTAGAGGTCCTGTCGTGTCCAAATCCGTAGCCCACAGTTCTCTGTTGCTGCTGTGCAGCTGGGAAAGGAAAACCACACTGGGGGCGTCAAGATTTGCACACAGCTGTGGCTGCAGTGACCACATGGCTAGAAGTCACGTTTGGGATCTGCTCCAGCCAGGGCCCCTGTTGCATATAAAAATTGATTCCAAGTTTCTTTTATTCAGTTGAAAGGCATGGTGCAGATTATCAGGCCACAGCCACACAACCATCTGCACCCCAATCTGCTAGAGCTGCATGCAAAAACATGGTCCCGCTGCTCCCAATAACTTTGTGGGGCCACCGTTAAACCCATGGCAGACCATTGTGGGTTACCTGAGGTCTGAAATGACCTCATGGTGATCATACTCAACGTCTGTAAACATTAGTTATGGTCGCTTCATCCTTAAACCGGCGATTGTGTCAACTGATCACTTTGCAGCATCAATTCCTGGATAGAGAGCGCTTTACTGGTGATCACGCCATTCACCTTTTTTTTTTTTTTTTAAATAAGCCCTTAGTTTCATCCAATTTGGATTAAAAAATAAAAAAACAATCTTGCCCAAACAATACCAGAACGCTCTCCCCTGCTCACTGCTAATCGATGGGGCATTATTCTCCCATTGACTCCAACGATGGGGCACCATTCCTCACACTGACACCAACGATGGGGCACCATATTATTAACAACAATGATGGGCCGTTATATCTCATATTGCTACCATTGATGGGGTATTATTCTTTCCCCTTCTCCTACGGACCACCAACACAGGGGTACTCTTTAACCCAAGCCTCTTGACTGTCCAGTCCCCAAACCCTGTGTTGGACTGGGAATTGGCTCTTTGCTTAAAAGTTTTTAAGGACCCTTCTCTCATTTTAGAGAGTTGAGAAAGTTTTAACTAGTAAATTGCAGCTCTACAATAAAAAAGGTGTGTGGGTAGGTGGGCTCTGAGCCCTGAGCACCAACCCATGCCTACTGAACGCTCCCTATTCCTAAAACTTCTGTGGATTATTATCTGATGGAGCTGTGACGCCAATATTGTTCCCCACTTCTCTCTTTCATCCCGTCACCCGCTCAGAGAATACATAGGCTCCGCTTTTTGACTCTTTGCTTTCTTTTGGCAGCATCCAACAGACTGCTGACTGATAACGTACATTATTATTAATGAAGAGAATTCACACAAATTGCAGAATCTTCCCTAACCCGTATATAGGAGCTTCAACACTCCGAGAATCTCCTGTAGTGAACACGGCACTAATTATAACCACTACAGCTTTGTACTTTTTCTGGGGCTTCCTACCTGCACATAAAAGACAATATGGCTGTAGTATTTCAAAATGACTTTGGGGTATAATAACCCTTTACAAATGTTGGCTATCAGGGGTATCCAGTGGCCTGAATCATCTTTGGATTTTCTTTTATCTGTTGGGAGGTGAGGCTTCTCTATATCCCACTTGGAGTTTTGGGTGCTGCCAATCATCCTCCTGTTTCTTTCTCCATACTATAATTAAGTTCAACTTTGAGCAAGGAGAGGGGGTCATCACATAAAAAAAAAGTTGTGCAGATCTAAGAAGTGCAATATGGGAATTTCCCTCATTAAGTAATATAGAAGTCCAAGGTTCTTTGTTGTAGGTGCTGCAGGTTTTTAAATAAAAATTGTGTTGACAGAGCTTGGGTGCAGCTTCAAACATTACATCTGCAACCACTGGGGCAGACACAGGAATTGCCATGTCTGGGGTATTTGCAATGTAAAACTTTTTGTTAGATGAGTTAAAAAACTAAACGCAAAGTCAACATCTGATATCTGATGATATTACATTCCTGTGTGAAAATAAACCCAGAAAATAAACATCTGGTACACTGCGAAGTGTATAAGATGACTTTTTATATAGGCTGGGCTGTGAGAGGTTATGGTGTGTGAAACGACTTCCTAAAAGTCCAAGGAATGTGGCTTATCACTCCATTTCCAATTTGAGATTTTCCGTATGAATGCCAAGTATAGCCTCCAACAGACAGCTAAAAAATTGTTGTTACAACTATAAATTTGTGGGTTCGAGTGCAGATTTTTGTTTCTTTTAAGCAACCCCTCCCTTCACCTTCTTTGTGTCCGTTCTTGATATGACTCGCTTTAGGCAAACTGGGTAAGAAAAGGTAAAATGGTTAAGGGGGGTTTTCATAGGCATCAATCAATAGGATACATATAGATCTTTTCTGATTTAACAACATAGCTATTGTTATAATAATTGGTGACAGAGATATAAACATATCTAATGATATCACATGAAACATTTGGCATCAATCAGATGTGTCCACCTTTAGCGTTTCACAGTGCTTACTGCTTCTTCAGGAACAATTGAGCATTATTAGTGATGAAGTACCACTGATCCCATATTAAATCTGTCCCATACGCAATTTCTTATACACAGCAGGCAATCCGAAGAATACCTTGCAGGTATCCTACATTATTGCTGATAGTGGAGCAATTTCTTTATTGCCTATTTGTAGCTGCTCTGTGTGAAGGCACTCTGGTAGCCATCTGGATGACCTAGCCACCAGTGCTAAAGCAGACTCTAGAACATTGTTTCTCCAAAAGTTCCTGGGGGTTCCTTGAGCAATTAGCAATCTGTGCCTCTCGGGTCAATTACCACTGACACCAGTGATCTCAGTAAGGGAGCCATTCTTTCCGGTGACCAGATTCAGCAAGATTTCCATGGGTCTTGAATGACCCTAAAATGGAGATTATGCTAAAGGTTGATAAACAGTAGTAGTGATGGTCCGTTCATTCATTACCTGCATGCAAAAAAGGATCCCATTCACTTTGTGGCACCATGGTTGAACTCATGGCAGACCACTGACAATTATTTATATAAGAACCCACACAATGTCTTTATACGAAACTTGATTCACAAGAACTGTTATTTTTTTTACCTGGAACGCTCGCTGCAGAATACCAAAGTGGGGGCGACAGGTGGAATGGAAACATTGAAAACTCAACCCAGACTAAAAATGTACACATTGCCTAATCCAACATTTCTTTATTATTGTTTAATGAATGAATGAATGAACTTTAATGAACTGCAATATTAAAAATGTAGAATTTATTAAAAACCTTATTATACAGTAAACTGTAGACACACACACAAATTTACTCATTCATTTCTGGAAACCTCACCGCAGAAGGTCAAAGTGACTGGGACAGGTAAAATGTAAAAAAGGAACCCGCCATAAAAATGTACAAAGTGGGTTTCTTGGTGCTGAAATATTGGTATACATACCCAAGGGTTGTACACTATGCAGTGAATCTTTCAGTAAGCAGACCCAGAAAGAACAGGGTGCATATGTGGATCGTCAGTGCCTAGAACCTGTACATCCCAAAAGTCGGGAGCCGGGGGAGCATTTTTAATATTAAACACATTGAGATGTGAATTCAGCCTAAAACATATATGTGAAGAATTGGGGGAGGCTCTTCTGTAGTCTAGCAATCATACTACCTAACTGCACCACAAGCTTGCTATGTGTTGGCTAATTTATTAGCTGGAATGGTTTTAGAAAAAATTGGCCCCTGGGCAAATATGAATTGTAGGCCGTAAATGCACAACATTCCAGCTTCCTGCACATGGGCAACTGCTTAGGGCCTCAACTGGCATATTAGCAGGGGGTCATTCCCCCATTTCTTCATTAGTTATACCTAGAAAATATGAATATTTAGAGATCCTTTTCTGCATTCCAGATCCATGGTGCTAAAGTTCTGAAGCAGAAGTGTTAGGATGTCAGCCAAACAAATCATATTTAGAACAGAGCGCAGCAATCGCCAAGACGGGTCTCCTTTCAGAATGCCTGGCTAGTAGCAAGAGCTGACACTCCATCTGTGGAAATGGCCCCTTCAGTTTGGTAAGGGTTACTTTGCCAGTCTGTAGGGACAGCGGCTTGGCCGGGGTGGGAGTGCAATGTTGGAGCTCCATGGCTGGAGTCCCAGCTCTGTTGCCAAGTTGTCAGGAAGTATTATTAGGGTGTGACAGGGGACTGGAATTATTTTTAGGCCGTTATGTCAGGGAGGAAAGCCTGGACATAAAATGTCATGACAAGGAAAGGAAAAGTTACGTGTTTACTTCCATGTCTCCATGCTGATGTAACTCCGGGGTGAGGAAAACACACATAGAAACGGATTGCTCCAATAAACATTACAGTGATGTGTATTCTTTATAAACTTTTCTCCTCTTCTATATGCAGGGTAAGAACACAGATCAGAGCCCAACTTCATATCCTTGTCCTGCTTACTGCAAAGTGGTGATCTTTACCGCACTGGTGATGCTCACCCTGATCTTCTTTCACTGAACAGTCCTAATGATTTCGATTTTCAGATGGTGTGTAGTCGCCCTAAATTTAAAGCAAATTGTAGGTTGAAACAGGATTGTTCATTTGCTGGAGGAAGTGAAGTTGAAAAGGTTTATGGTTAAAAGATAAGTAAATGTGTTCAGAATTGAGCTTGGCACCCACTGTGGGATGGAGGTAAATCTGTGCAGCGGAGCCCCCTGTGTGGCCTGCGGTTTGCCAAATTATCTCTGGGGACCTCTGCTGTGATTGTGGCTGTGCTCCATGTGAGCTCCACAACAGCTAACAAACTCTGCATTGAACACAGTGATGCCTTCGCTGAACTGACGCAGAGGAGTTTCTCCCGCAGCACTCCCAAGCCGGTGAGAATAAATACTGTGCCAAAAAGCCACAGCCTCCAGGAACCTAATCTGTGTACTCCATGGACTTTTCTTTGTCCTATTCTTCAGGGACTTGTTGTTCTGTGTCATGAAGTTGTATTGTATCTTTTTCTGGATCCTCAGATGTTACTGTATCGTTTTTTATTCCCAGGTGTTAATTTATGATTATTGTGTGATCCCCAAATATCAGCATGTCATTGTTCTGGAGCCCCAAATGTCTGTATTGTTCATTGACCTGCAAGTTGTAACCTGTCTTAGTTCCTGGACTTAGTTCCGGTCTTGCTTTGTTCTAGGACCCCAAACGTCAATGTGTCATTTTTCTGAGAACCCCGAGGATCAGCATGTTGTTGTTCTTGGATTCCCCAGTATCAGTTTGTTCCAGAACCCTAATGTGTTGGTGTGTCCTTGGTCCCAAATGTTAGTGTGTCATTGTTTTGGAACCCTGAGTAAAAGTCTTGTGAAACTCCTAAGACTATGTTCAGACTGGCAATGAGATTGCGGTGCAATTACAGTCTCATTACAGACACTACCAGTAGCTTCTACCCACTGTAGCCCCATAGAAAAAAAATGGGGTCAAAAGTGAGCAGAACAGTACCACTTTGAACCAGCATTGTGGTGTCACTGACCCAGCAGCAAGGTGCCATCCATTAGGAGCTACACAATATTTCTTGATCCCGAGGCAGGTTTAAACCTAGCTTGAATGTCATTGTTCCATGATTTAGGGAATCCATGGGTCAGTGTATCATTGTTCTGGGACCCCTATATGTCAAGGTGTCATTGCTCTGCAAACTCCTAGGGTCAACGTGTTGTTGTTCCAGTATCCAAAAGTGTCAATGTGCAATTGTCTTGGGACCCCCAGTATAAGTCTATCAATATTTTGTGATTTCTTTGTTTGTTTCTGGAACTCCCAAGTTGACAGCGTTTTAGGATTAAAGTTAGTGTGTTGTTCCAGTGTTCCCCAGTGCCATTAGTTTTAGGATATCCAAGTGTCGGCAACAACCGTCCCTCCATCCTAGCAGTGAAATACTATTTCCATTCTTTGGAAAGTGATGGTAGAAAGGCCCTTACTACTTCAGACCTCCTGGTAAAAGGACAAACAACATTTGTCTAATCGAGCACAATGGCCCCCTCTTGAACTCCAGCACCGAGTAAAAACACAACAGGTGACGCACTTTTGGGAGGAAACTCTGGAATGGGATCCTGTTATTGCCTGGGCTGTGATTGGGTTGCAGCTCTGACTGTGAATTTCCAGGATTAAACCTTTCAGCTTAAGGGCAGCCAAAGGCTGTTCTGTTCCCCGCCGCACCTGACCGGCTTTCTAGCCGCCATGTAAAATTATACCGTCCTTGCTGTGCCACTAATTAGTGTGCCCTCCTGCACCTTCTCCTTGTCCTACAGCCTTGTCTCCATTGTTATTCCCTCATTAGACAGAGTGTGATTCACTTCTTAAATTTCCCTGACAGCAATCATCCCTCACGGCAGATAATATGTTATCATGTATAGGCGGACAGGCCGCTCACTGTGCACATGTAGAAAAAAAAGAAATTGCCACAAGCTTGGAAGCTGCACAGTTGTTAAATGATAACCTCAGACACAATTATTACTTAAAGCTTAACCCCAGCCACGTCCTTTGGCTTGTATTGGAGACAAGTGACTTTTACGTCTGTAACCTTCGAGATTTTTTTCTTGCACCCTTTGTGGTCACTGGGGCCAGAAGCCCTGTCTGCGTTGGGGACTAAATTTGCAATTATTTTTTTGTAAATGAAGTAGGATGAAAATCGTAGTCAGGTTTTTGAGGCATGTCCTCCTTTCCTGTTTATTCACCAAGGCAGGAAGTGAAATAGAACACAGGTAACAATAAAAGGTTAAAACCTTTTATCACTCTATAGAAAACCATAGGAAGTTATTTTTACAGCTAAATGGTTTAGCTTCTTTATCTTAAAGTTTTGCCTTGGGCAGTGATAACATAAATGAAATATCCCAGCTCTTTTAGCTTGGTCGGGGTGGCCTTTCTTCGTTAGAAAACATTGCAGACTGCGCGGATTGCACACCTTTAATTGGCCGATAGTAGCCATCAATATGGCACCCTACAGGGTGGACCATAAAAGTGCCTACAGACCTTAGCTGATCACCAGCCAGCCTTTGAGCACAAGCCAGATTGTTCTTCCATATTCTCATAAAACAAATGTGCAAAATGTTGTTGGGTGTGCTCAGTGGTGGATGTAGCCAACTGTGGGCCCCTGTGCCGAACTGACTTGGGGCCTCTTCTGACTGAGGAGGGTTCAGGACCCGCACGCAGTGGCAGATTTCACACCTCCCTATGTCCACCCCTGGGAATCCTATAGGTCATCAGTCATGCCATGTATTGGCCACTAGCTTATGGGAATGGCAGATTAATGCTGGTTGTCTTGTACCAGGCTCACAGACAATTTGCCCCTTTTTCCTGGTCATGGAAAATTTTTCATCATTACTCCTGCAATTAAAGAAGTTTTCTATAGTACTAACTTTATTAGCATTTCCAGATATTACATACCAGCAGTGGAGATGCCTTCAAGCAATCTGGGACGATGGAGGGGCGCGTGGATACGTTAAGACGATGGAGGGGCACGTGGATACGTTAGGACGATGGAGGGGTGAGTCTATACGTTGGACGATGGAGGGGCGCGTGGGTATTTTAGACGATGCCTGGCTAGTAGCAAGAGCTGACACTCCATCTGTAGAAATGGCCCCTTCAGTTTGGTAAGGGGTACTTTGCCAGTCTGTAGGGACAGCTGCTTGGCCGGGGTGGGTGTGCAATGTTGGAACTCCATGGCTAGAGCACCGCCCCCTAATTCTCAATCGCCTAGGCAATGTAGAATGAATGAGAGCGCAATGCCTGCGATACCTAGGGATACCCGGGATACCTAGGTCACACATCCCGGGAGGCTCTTGGGTGCTCCTGCACCATGTGACCATGAGTCACCCAATCTCTCGGATGGATCCGACTGCTCTGCGGGATTGAAGGTAAATGTATTTTTTTGGCTGTTTTCAGTTTAGTTCCTCTTTAATCTATAATGAAATATGGTTGCTGTTCTGCACATTTCATCTCCCTTTCGCCACATCTGAAGTCTCAGAGATTGTGCCTTTCATCTGCTGGTGGCGCAGGTGTCATCCATCTCCACCACGCTGTCGCGTTTCTATAACTACCACTGTTTTTCCCTCTTTTTTTTTCCCAAAAAAGTGTTTTTAAGCCATAACTGAGCCTCTGCCATCTGGGTGATGCTCAGCTGCCTTTCCAAAAGTCTCCAGCGATCAGATATTTGCTCTCCATCGTCAGAGGCCAGACGCATGGAAAGAGGGTCACAGCGTGACATTTCACCAATGTGAACAATTTAAAGGTTTACGTGACACCAGGACCTCTTGTTTCATATCCCAGAAAAATGAAAGGAGAATTCTGATTTACTGATGCATTTTTTGGGGTATTTTTAGGTAATGGAAACATTTACTATATTAATGTGGAAATCATCGGCTTAATTTAATTAGGCCTCTCAATGAATGTTAAACCTTCAGCTGATAGACGTCAGAAGATCGTCAATGGAAATGATGTTTCTTGCTTAGATCAACGAATAAGTTCTGTACACACAGCAGGGTTCTGTTCTATGAAGATTGGAGTGTGAAAGATGAGTGAGTCACACCCTACTGTGCTTCCCTCCATAGGAGTGCTCAGCAGTCATTCCCCATTGGTCATTCATCAATCTACTTTGGCCATGGACATGCACATGTCCAATGACGTTTAACTGATGTGTTGTATGTACATAGCTTAGGGCCTTGTTCAGACTGGCAATTAAACAAGCCGAATCCTAATAGCAATTAAACAAGCTGTGTCCAGCTCCCCTCTCATTCTCTTCTCTTGCCTTTCATTCTCTTGGCTCCCCTCTCATTCTCTTCCCTCTTCCCTCGCCTCTCATTCTCTCCCTCCCGCCTCTAATACATAAAAAAGTGAATTAAGGCAACACACCTGGACCAGAATTTTAGGTGTCCAAGGCTGGTATTGGACATGAACCGCTCTGGGTTTGTCAACAATCAACGTGTCATTGGCTGTATTTTGTACTGTTCTATTTGTATACCAATATCAGGTTAGATGCCCTGTGCTTCACCTATTGTTGAACTACAACTCCCAGCATGCTGGGTTCCTTCCTGAGTATGTAGTTCTATGACATCTGTATTGTTTCTCATTGCTGGGTTTTGCTTTAAAATTCCATCTATGTAATTATAGGCAGCTTTTGGCAATCTTGCTTCCTCTCTGTGTTTTGTCTGTTGCTTTTCGCATTTTCAGGAGTTCACCGCATTGACTGACCTGTAACAATTACTCCTGAGAAGAATCCAAGTTATAATTATTTAATCGTTTTCACCCTTTGCTAGACCCGTCTTCTAGTCACAGGGATTTCCATAGCAACCTATGAAATGAGAATGATGCCTGGCAATGCCCGTTGCATGAACGAGGGCTGATGTGGGAACGTGGGAGAATTGAAGAAAATAGAGGCCATACCCACCAAGATGTTTTCTTGTATTCTGAAACCTGTGCCGGAAAAAATAGGAGACCGCTGACAAATCTCTGTATTCAAAATCTGTGAAAGCTGTAGCTCCCATCTTTCAGTGCCAAGCCTCTGAACATTATATTTCCACCAGAGGAAAATGATTTTGCAGGAAACATGTCCCAGGTGAAAAAAAAGTTATGTCAGGAATACAGATTTTTAATGTGGCTGTCAATCTGTAATCATCCACGGAGAGGTGTATACATTTATGATTAATAAAGCTTAACTAACTTGTCAATCTCATTGTAACTCTTTAAAAATAAACTCTAGTACAGGGGTGCCAAACTCAAATACACAGTGGGCCAAAATTAAAAACTTAGACAATGTCGAAGGCCAAACTTGAAACTGAAATAGCACTGCTACTACAATTCCTTGCGTCAAGAAAACAGTCCAATGCGGGGCTTAATGTTATGAGTGGTTGGAACTCCCTCTACACTGAAATAGCACCGCTACTACAATTCCCTGCATCTATAAAACAGTCCGATGCGGGTCCACGCATATGCAGAGAGGCCGCTGGTCTATAGACACGATTGATGCCGCTACTACAATTCCTGGCATTACTTGCGTCTATAAAACAGTCCGATGTGGGGCCATGCATAGGCAGAAAGGCCGCTGGTCTATAGACGCGAGTGATGCCGGGAATTGTAGTAGCGGCGCTATTTCAATGCAGCGGCCGGCCAGCTGCAAATCATATTTAGAATTCCTTTGGGTGCCAAAAATAAAAGACGTAGCGGGCCAGATTTGGCCCACGGGCCAGAGTTTGACACCCCTGCTCCAGTACATCCTATTCATTATGAGTGTATTCACTTCAGCACCACCTAGTGGTCTAATTTCGATTGGCAGCCACATTTAAAACCCTGTATTCCCAACATTAATATTACAATGTTACAGTCTAATCACTGAGTGATAGGAGATTGAGAAAATGCCTTCTCGTGCCTGCAATAAACTGATGGCATCACCTTAGTTTCAGCTGAAGTTTAGAAAAGATGTGTAATCTATCATAGAATAAGCTTTTATGAAACCAATTGTTATTTTCTGATGCTGCCAATGCATAGTAACAGAAAGTTGCTCACATTTCAGGTGCTCAGGGTATTTAATTGGCCTTGGTTTGGGCTTTTTCCCAAACTTTAATGATCACTATTACAGCTTCAGAATACTGTGTGCATCATAAAGGGTTGTATGTCCTCTCAAGGCTGCAGTCGGCTCAGCACTTCACACAGCGTTTCTGCGTGTCAGTGGTTTCTGCGGTTATGACTGATGGAACGTCGCCGTGGATGACAGACTCTGTTAGACGTTCTCTGATTTCCTTTCAAAACGTTGGGCAGCGCAGCTTGAGACCCAGCGTGACGCCCATCAACATACTGACATGTATGACAGCTGACAAGGAACCCAGGCACTGCGCCGCACCTTGCCTTCACTTCTGCAGAGGTCACCGAGCATTCAGGACATGTGAAGATAAATAGTCTTTGGAAGATGGTACAGAGAAGGAATACCAAATACTTGCAAAATATATAATTTCATGATTCTAGATATATACAGATATTTGTTTATTTTGCTTCAAACTAACTGACAGAACATGCACTGATATCACTTTAAAGCAATATCAACATTATAAAATCTAAAAAGACACTTTTGCTTTAATTCTCACCTTCATTCCAACACTGTCCTATGCAATGCATTTCTCTTCCACTAGATGTCCTCGTTTTGTTCAGGTTGATTGACCAGCAGCATTCAACCCACTTCCTCTGAGCCCAGTCTTGCATTAACTAATGAAAAGGCACAAATATAATCTCATCTCATAGGATAGGATTGGTTGCTTGAGCTGCTTCTTCCTCCCCCGGTTTGACCCCTGCTGTACAGAGACAATACAATTTCGGGTACTTGCATAGCTTGCAATTGCTGTACATGTAATGATTTATTAATGCACACAGAGTCTTCTATAGCTGCCTGGAGTACCAAACAAAAAGCATTTGTACCTGAGCCCTAATCAGAGAAATGAGAATAATAATCTTTTATTATTTATATTCCATAAATGCGATGGAGAATTTATAGGCTTGTTTATTCATTCTGGCTGTCATTAAGGGATTAAAGTTAATATCTCACCTGCTTCAGTTCCCCTTTTATTAATTCTGAGGATCTTCTAGTTAAATAAACCAAAGAGACGTTGTCAGCAGAAAGATTCTGTTTGGAGGTTCTGACCTTCCATGGCCGGCTTATGAATGTCATTGGATGTAAACATACAGGCCGGTTTGTTTAATTGTATTTCACTAATGGCTTATCCTTAGCAATGATTAGTCCGCTGCTATTTATACATCTCAGGGTTTGTTCCCAGGATCAACTGTTCTATCAGCCCAGCATTCTCTCCTTCCGCATGGTACACCTGCCATGGCTTGAGTCTGAATCTTAAATTCCAATGTCCACCTGGTGGTTCAACTTCTTCAGTCCCCAAATATAAATTCTACACCAGACTATTTTCTCTTTGCATTTTCTTTTGTGTTTTATTTCCTTTATCATCTCCATCCTCTCTCCTCTCCTCACTGCTCTCCATTCATCTTCTTTCTCTCCCTTATCTGCTCCCTCACTTTCTGCCTACTGCTCTCTCCTCCTTGCAATCTCTCTCATCTCTTCTTGGCTCTCTTCTGCTCTCTTCCCCATTTGCGCTCTTGCCCACCTGCGCTCCCTGGGTTCTCTTCCCTCTTGCCCACCTGCCCTCTCTTGCCCACCTGCGCTCTTTGGGTTCTCCTCCCTCTTCCCTTTCTGCACTCTTGCCCACCTGCGCTCCCTGGGTTCTCTTCCCTCTTGCCCACCTGCGCTCTCTGGGTTCTCTTCCCTCTTGCCCATCTGCGCTCTCTGGGTTCTCTTCCCTCTTGCCCACCTGCGCTCTCTGGGTTCTCCTTCTTGCCCACCTGCGCTCTCTGGGTTCTCTTCCCTCTTGCCCACCTGTGCTCCCGTGCCCACCTGCGCTCTCTGGGTTCTCTTCCCTCTTGCCCACCTGCGCTCTCTGGGTTCTCCTCATTCTTGCCCACCTGCACTCTCTTGCCTACCTGCACACTCTCCTCTCTCCTCTCTCGCTCCTCTCTCCTCTCCTCGTTCCTCTCTTCTCCTTCCTATCAGACAAGTTTGTACACTTCTGCAGTGCATTTACCTGTAATAATTCCGTATCTTGTTAATTTTTTTTTCTCATCCAAACCAACATGAAAACAAATTTGGATGAGACGCAGACCCAGCATTGCACAGCGATCACTGTGATTTATTATCCTACCGGTCTGCAGCTAATTAACAATTCTCCTGACCTAAAGCCCAGAGATGTCTGCTGTCCAATGATCTCACTCGCCAGTTCCTGGTGTGAAAATTACCAGCGAGTCCGGAAAAAGTCTGTGCTGATTCTCAATACCTTTATTAGGCAGAGATGGGAAGCTGTTACAGAACATCTCATATTCATTCTATATATTTATATATTCTTCAAAGACCTCTGAGCTAAAATCTGTCTTTATATTGGATTACTGGATGACATAAAATGAGGCTTGCATAGGCTGTCCCTGGTCCCTGTGGGTGTTATTCATTAGCAATCCAGAAAGCAGGCAGGAGGCAAGGAAATGTTAGCATCCCAACTCTGTACTGTACTGTACTGTGTTCCCAATTGATTATAAAGTTTTGTTATGGGCACATCTTCTATACAGATATTTATCAGTGGATTTGTAAAGTCATTTTAAATTGCAGTACATTGCAGATGCATGCAAACAAAAGGTGTGCAAAGGCTTCCAGTCTGATATTCCCAGCCACAGCCTGAGCAGGAGAACCTCTGCAGAGAGGGGCCCTTTCTTTGTGTGTCAAAGCAGTGGTCTCTCTGCAGAGGGCCTACACCCTCCCTACTGAATCAAAGCGCAGATCTTCTTCATCCCACTACTTAATATGAGCAGCTCATTTGTCCTATACATTGAACAGAAGTATGTTTGTGGAGGAAGGTGTGTGCAGAGTTTGCAACCCGGAGAGTGAAACAGGGAGAATGTTTTTCTGAATATTTATGACACTTTGCGATACTTGGAGGCACTTTGTTGAGTCTGATCGGGAATATTGCCGTCACCTTTGGGCCTAACCTGCTGTTCTGCAAAAATGGAGCTTTTAAGAGAAGCTTTTAAACTGGTTTTCTCAGCTTTCCTGCCTGATGGTGCCATGACCTGTAAGATGTGACACCTTTTTTTTTTCTTTTTATTCCGAAGCCGAAATCTTCTCTCCGAGGAGCAATATAAAGACTGCCGTTGTTCACCTCTGAAAATGCCATCTGCTGGGCTGTCATGCCGGTTCCAAATATTTGTTGTTTTCTTAGCCACTGATCCAAAACTTCACTGGTTGCTTATTGTTTTCAGGTTTCCTTAATGGAAGGAAAGGCTAAACTGACGGAGAAACAGATGATTTGCGTTCAGCCTAGAGAGAACAGCGGCTTTGCGTTGGGGTGTTCACAGGGGCCGTCATGGGGTTAACACGGTGCAAAGTCCTTGATGCTTCCCCGGAGGATCAATTTGAGCTTTTTGTTTTAGGTAATAACTGGCTTTCTATTCCGAGGGATCAGAGAGAGATGCAGGAAACAATAGGCCAGCGTGACAAAGGAAGATGTTGCATCACAAAATGAGCTCTCTAAGTGCCATGCTATTCCCAGTAATGGAGAGGAAGCGGGCCTAACAAGCTGGTAATTACCAGTGTGGAGACAGGCGCTTCTGTGCGGGCAAACAGGAGCCGTCAGTGGCACATCCGGACAGCGCTAATAATTTTCTTGGCAGGGGTGAAGTTATTTGGAGCTTCTTCAAGGAGATGAAGAGAAGTGGTGAGGATGTGTCATGCCGGAAATAATTTTGTACCAGAAGATGGGTGCGGGTGGCAAACCGGGCCGTACATTGGGTCAATATGGCCATGACTTAGGACTAGGAGCTAGTTCAGGAACACTCATCTCATCTTTTCCCGATAACGTTTTTGATTTTTGTTCATACCGTACATGTTAGCATGATTCCACAAATATCATCACTGCTTTTCTAGAAGTGTTGGATCCAATTGGAAGTGTAGAGGCGCCTCAACTTCAGGCTTAGGATTCAGGTGTCTGGATAAAGCTGCTGGGTTCTGATCAGCATAACTTTTACTTTATAAGGTTAAGCTTTAAATACAATTGCAGTGCAAAAAATACCTGGTCTGGAAATTGCTAGTTAACATGGAAGTCTTTGGATTTAATGCATAGGAACTAGAAATGAATATATTGCAGCTCACAAGCCCTTGGATGTTCTGGCTGCATTAATTTTCTTTTTTTTTGGGCTTTTTTTCTTTTATTCTTACTTGGTCATCTGTTCAGGAACACCATTTCTGTCTTAGAGTGGCTACACCTACTGTACTGAGGAGCATGTAACCATCCTTGGATAGCAGCACCTACAAAGAGGGAGATGGACTTTATATGGGGACTAACAAAAATAAAACACTTTCCAAGGAGGTTTTTTTCTTTCCTTTTGGGAAAATAATGAAAGCTGACCATTGTAACTCCTGTCAGTGGTTTATTATTATTAATATTATTATTATTATTATTAATAATAATAATAATAAACAGTATTTATATAGTGCCAACATATTATGCAGCACTGTACATTATTTGTATATTTGTTTGCAAATGACAGACGGATACAAAAAGGAAAGAGATGACCCTGCCCCAAAAAGCTTACAATCTAAGATAATTTTTTTACTTTCCAACTGCTACTTTTACTGAACAGATTGGTTTGTTAAAAGATAATGTGAAAAAAAGTATTGAAATCTTATTTTTGTACTTTTTGAGTACTTCTGACTCACGATGCATAGTGCCAGGATTTTTAGAAGCAGAAGGTATAAACTTTCATATTCTTGTTATGTGTAGATTGCTGTAAGTTTGAGGCTTGAGTGGGGAGAGGACCCAAAGAATCCAAAAGTGATATTTGCCTTATAGAAAACCTTGGGGGAACCTTATTACAGCAGCCAGAGCTCTCTAAGGGAGCAAATAATTCCTCCCCATCTGCCATATACATCGTTGTCTTTAACACAGCACCAGGGCCACGTAAAATACTTAAATGTAAAATAACCGTACTTATAGTAATTAACAGCTAGCATTGTGTGTGGGAGACCGAATGTCTAATGGAAGCACTCGCTGCCTGACCAAACCCCTAACACATACATTTGTTACCATGGTCTATAATTAAACATAGCGTGCTTATTCCTGCACGAAACCTGGACAATCTGCATTTTACCATGCAGTGCATAGGACAAGCTGCTGAATAGTTTTGACTCTTTACTGCAATTATTCCTAACTCTGACCCTCAGCCAGATCCAAAAATTGATTTTTGCTAACTTTTTCTTCAGCAGACCTTTGCATGTATAATACACTGAATAACAACTGCAAAGGTATGTACAATGGCAAATACAAATTCACAATTTCATGCATTGATGATGATATAACAATGAGCAATAGCAAAGTAACCCCAATGCAATATAAGTGATGATTGGATTAAACAGACATTAAGTGTCCAGTGCGTAAGAACCATGAATATCCAAAAGTTTTATTTAAGTATTGTATTGGACATTACTGCCATTCATTGGCATTGCCAAACCCTGAGCAGGTAACAGGTTAATGGTAGGCAATATAAACAAACTACCCAATGGCACCAACAATTACCGAATTCTTTCTGCACAAATTGCTAAAATTTATCTGCGGTGCCGAATTTTGTTTCTCATCACGTCATCACTATTTTACAAAGATGACGCCATGTTTAAAACCTTGCTACAATCTACAGGCCTATAAGAAGTTCTCTTTCTCTGTTTGGACTATAGTATGGTAAAATATGCCTTTAATCATCACTTCTCTTTGCCTCATTAAACAAGGAGAATTGAAGTGACTTTATTTCTAGTGCTATTTTAGTGCTGCTGTTTATGGAAATAATAATGTCTGGGTTTTAAGTGGTTTTGCTTCTTTGGAGACCTGAGATTTCAGCTCGCCCGCCCCTTCCTCAGACTCCTGCACAATAGCCCTTTGCAGCCTGAGAAAAACTTCAATCCATATGAAGAATGACAGGCGCTGAAAGGCACAATGGGATCTGAATGTCTGTGTCTAACACACAGCGTGCAGCTTAAGAAGTTCCAGCAGCAGGTGTGCCGGTGCACGCAGAATCCTTGTAAGGGGGTCCCGGACATCTCCTGCAAGATAAATGTTATCATTTTCTGTTCCCTTTTTTCAAAGACTACGGCCTGTTTATTGTACTATTCAGTGTTCTATAAATGTTCTGTACACGTATGATTTTTACTTTTTTTATATATTCAGGACAAACATATAGCTCTCTACATGAACCATTTGTGGACACCTGACCATCAGGCAATTGTTGGGGCAATTCATTTTAAAACCATGAGCAGAGACTTTAACAGTCTTTACTGAAAGCTATTACAAAGGCTTTTTATTATAGCACAGCATTTATATAGAGCCAACATATTACGCAGCGCTGTACAAAGTCCATAGTCATGTCACTAGCTGTTCCTCAAAGGAGCTCACAATCTAATGTCCCTACCATAGTCATATGTCATTACCATAGTCTAAGGCCAATTTTGGGCAAACCAATCAACCCAACGGCATGTTTTTTGGAATGTCGGAGGAAACCTACGCAAACACAGGGAGAACCTGCAAACTCCATGCAGATAGTGTCCTGTCTGATATTCGAACCTGGGACCCAGCATGCTAACCACTGAGCGACAGTGGTGTATCTATGGGAATTTGTGCCCCTTTGGCCAAAAGAACATTTGAAGAACTATAAATACAAAAACAAAATGACACCTTTACTTCTGCAGAGCCCTCCACCCCTTCACAATCAAATTCTAATTCCATTCCGTCCCCTGGATTCTTTTTTCATTCCAGCTCGGAGGAACCAGTGGGCGTCACCGTCTTCTTGTGTCACCCGATTGGCAATATACATTCACGATTTCGGGTGACGTTTCATTCTAAAAAAAGAAAAATAATGCACAAACATGATAGGAACCATTTTTTTTCCATTGCAGGCAAAGCCTATTCTGAGCATTCTGGAGATCCGGCATGCACAGAAGCAGCAGCCTGGAGCCTCCTGATGATGTTATCCACCCTTTTATTCGCTTTCAGAGGGCGCAGTTGGCCTTCCAATTCATCCCAAAGGTTCCCGTTGGGTGGAAATCAGAGCTTGGTGTGGGACACTCCAATTCATTTATACCAAACTCCTCAATCCATGTTTTTATGGTGGCTTTGTACACACAAGTCACATTGTAAAAGAAAAGTGTCTTCCAAAAACTGTTACCACAAATCTACAATGTATATGTATAATTGTCTAAAATTTCTTTGTATGATGTTGCATTAATGGTACCCTTCACTTAAACCATCAAAACTCTGTCCTTGGAGTTCTTTTCCATGTTTGGTATTTGTGATCAATGTTAACAAGCTTTTGGCTTTATACTGGATCTCTCCATTTACTTTTTAAGCAATCTCTCCCCCTTTGTTAGTTGCAGTCCCATTGCAAGCCATACAGGTAAATGTCAGCCAGGTAAAACTTGTAATATTACCATCTGCTCAATTCTAACTTCCATTATTTTCTTTTATTAGACCGATGTTCTTTTTAAAAATGCGCTGACGAGCTCTGCTCAGTCATTGGTGGTGGATGCGATATGCGTGTATGGCGGCCTTTTGCTGCACGGCATTATTTTTCTGGTACACTGCGCCAATCTGTCATGGCTGAGCTCTTCCTAGCTGTGAATGAGACAGTGGACAGATGGCTGTTGATTTGTTCCCCTCCAGGCATTTCAGACACGCTGTACTGACAGCTAAACCGTCCCATAAATATCATAATACCGGCCATAGCTCTGTAAGTGGAGACAACTTTCCGGGTTATCTGCACCTCCGAGCGCTTTCTAAATTTTCCTCCGCCTCTAAGAAAATTCATATCCTCTTTAGATCTCTCTGTAATTTTGACCAGCTTTAAAGTGATCCTCCTTAAACTTTTTTCTTCTTTATTGTAGCCAAGACAAAAATACTGTTACAATTTTTTTTTTTTGATAACTATGAAATCTCTTAGATTGTAAGCTCTTCGGGGCAGGGTCTTCTCCTCCTCCTGTGTCACTGTCTGTATCTGTCATTTGCAACCCCTATTTAATGTACAGCGCTGCATAATATGTTGGCACTATATAAATCCTGTTTAATAATAATACCTAATATACATAGTATCGTACTGTCTTCTGCAGCCAGTAGATGGGGCTATAGTCTTCTTTTTATGTTTTCCTTTGTCTCCTCACTACTTTGTTGTAAAATAACCCGTTGTTTGAAGAGTTTATTAGTTTAAGATGAAATAATGAACACCTATAGATTACGGCAGCGATTCAACACCAGTTGGGCAGCTCAGTTTTTAGTAAGGCAAAGCAAGCCCAAGGGTAGGCAGTATTTGCCATGATGTCTCCATAGATGACCCACATGGCAAGTAAATTCTGGGAACTATTTATAATGCACAAATATTTTTTAGCTTTTCTATGACCGTACTGTTGGAAATTTAATGATTTACTTTTCTTGGACCAGCCTCTTCTCTAACCATAGCACTTTCCGCTCTGTTTAGCTAGCTGTGGGACACTACAAGATCCACATTGCAGAATGCATTTAATGAATGGCCCATAAAATGCAGACCATTTGTTTGCAAGACCCCCACCATAACCGCATATTTCCTAAATATGAAGTGAGCTGTATTGTTCATGGCTGGCAGTTGTGTCCACAATGTGCATATTTCATCCAAAGCAGCCAACAAAATGGGGTTCAGGAGCCAAAGTTTGCAACAAAGTGAACAATTGTGATGAAGGGGGGGGGGAAGAAGGATAATTAAACCTAAATGAGATAACGGAGGCTATGCAGCCCATGGGGAAAAGGTGAACTTGAGTTTGTAATGACCTGGACAAAGCTTGGTTGCCTTTCGGGAAAATTGTTTGCTTATTGATTTGTTGTGTATCTGACTCCGTTAGTTCCATTAAACTGACTGACTCATCCTGAACCATTACACGGAGGAAAACAAACAAGAACAATGGCTCCATTACCCAGCAACACAAAGTAATTGTTCTGTGATTGGAATGGAACATACCTGTCTCTATTCTTTGTGCCGCAGCCACCGTAGGGACAAGATAGGGCACATTCATGGGTGATGAAAGAAGCTTTCTGCACCTCCTATGCTGCTTTTTATATCACGGAAAGTATAATGGCTTTTTGCTATTTTCTTGTAAAGTTTAAACCAAACACACACACATTCATGAATGTCCAATTGCATGTTGCAGTTACACAAGTGCATAGTGCGAAGAACCTGGCTGCACTTCCGTAATGTGACATTATTTGCCAAACAAATTTGTGCATTATTTTCTAGTTTGCATTGGTGATCCTTTTGTTTTAATGTTGACTAAAAGCATTGAATGTTAATGTAACACCCATGGTATATGTCCACAATGCACATAATCCTGCTGAGGGTCAATTTATTAAGAAGCAAATGTGGAGAAAACATTATTTTCTGTAGCAGAGAGAACATATAATGGGGATGAGTACAGGTCTCCTGCACTACAGATTGAAAGCCTTTTCCTCCGGCACCATGGTGAATGTCGGTGGCTGTTGTTTGGCAATTAGAGGCTAATGTATGTAATCGTGAGACTCACTGTGTGGAAACAGAAGCCAGTGATGCTGCAGGCTAACAAGGCTGAGGACTCACCTGTTGTGATATCCTGCAGCTGGCTTATCTTTACATGATTCCATTCATGTGTGTGGAATTGGTGGTTTTGGCTTTGTTGTGCATAGTGCTCAGAAGTGCATTCACTGCACAATTCATTATGAGCAGTGCGATGAATAAAGATACCCCATGGCTACATATAAAACTTTAGCACCCAAAGCCCAACTCCAGCCAGTACTGGTAACAACCAGTGCCCCAGTGTAATCCCACTGAGCAAATACAATTTCTACTTCCCAGATTCCAATACCCGATATCAGTAGTCACCAGTGCAGGGAGCCTTTATCCCACTGATCATCAGTGTCTTCCACTTACCAGTGTAAATGGGCCCTTTCCTAACTGCCATTGCAGGGGCCCTTCACTGACCACTACTGGCCCTTCCACCATTGTAGGGGGGTCTTTGTTCCAGTGACTACCAGTATAGGGTGACCATTTCCTATTGTCCTCCATTGTCTCTTCTCTCTCTGACTGCTAGTATAAAGAATCTTCTACTGACCATCATAATAGGCACTACAGTTTTCTTTGTCTGTGTTTCCATTCTGACTATTCCTATTCTTCATTATTATAATGAATATTGAAAGTAATGTTGCACAGAACAGTCCCGGATGTCAAATATACAAAGCCTGTCACATTCTTTTATTATTTTGTTTCACCATTCACTGTTTCTTACTTTTTACAGTAATGTACAATGGGATGCAACTATACGAGTTATTATTAGGGGTCATCTGAGAGATATTTGAAGAGTTCATCCCGTTAAAACGGTGACCACCCATAGGTTGATTTTTTCCTATTCAGTTGCGCACTCCAATTGTTTTATAGAACTAACCATGAATGTATTCCTTATGAATCAGATGGACCACAAATTATCAATATCGGGTGTAGAATCGGAACACCATTGATTTGATAGAGTAGAACTCTGTCGATTGCAGTATATAGTAACAAAGAACCAAGTGTTTTTAAACACCTATTTAACAAAGGGGTCAAGAAAAGCTTAGCAAAAGAGTGTCGTTTATTGAAAAATATAATGAATAAAACCGTTTATATATAGGTACTGTTTGATATATTTTTTTTTATCTGGAGTTAGAATGTCAGACTGACGCGTTTCGCCCATTTTGGCTTCTGCAAAGTATAATGAGATGTGCCACTGACAATGTTCCAGTAATTTCCACAAAGGAACATGCTTGCATTGAAAGGAGTTTCCAGTGGACTTTAAGCGGCCAGGTCCTTCCAAACAGGAGGAGGAGAAATACTCCTTCACTGGTTGTCAGTTTAATGGCCAGGTTACGGTGCAGGGAAATTTCTTTATTCCTTAGCCAAGTTTTCCTAAACCCTCCGTTAAATAGGTGTTAGGCTTGTTTTCTGTGATTACTTAGGGGTCGACCAAAGCAATGAGTCTGATCATCATAATAGGGGGTTCCTTTTGGACGGCTGCCTGCAGCTCACCCACATACCACAACTAAAATACTCCATACGAGAAGGCAACACTTAATCTTCCCCTGCTGAATCACTGTCATTTACTTCTACTAAGACAGAGATGTCACAACCATTGTGCATATGAAGGTCCTGGAATAACCATTTCAAGCTTCTATCACACCGTTCACTCCACTCGGAGATCTGGAAACACCAGTGGTACGTCCAAATTTATATCGGTCTCACTATCAAATCACTTACGTAGCAATTCAGTATCACAAGGCTCTTAATGCGGTTAAAAGCCCCAGCAATAATACGAAGTCTCCCCTTATCCCTGAGAAAGCCTGATACGGGCGAAACGCGTTGGGTGGGACACCTTACCGCCATCACTAACCTAGTATGATACTAAACGATATTGCTTTTTTTTTTTTTTTTTTATTGGTTGGTTTTATGTTAGCTCTTCATTTATAGAGACACAGCTCTTAATCTTTTAAATTATGTTGTTGGAACAATAAAATTTTGTGTTTTTGCATTTAACTCTGGTTGCCCTTCAAAAGCCTGGCTTTCCCTCCCTCATCTTCCTCTCTTCCTCCCATAGATACACGATTTGTATATAAATTATACAACTGCAGTATATAGTAGTATGATCAGTCTATTTTCAATAGTCGGTCAACATTTTGATCAAACCAAAAATTGGTTGGCAACCTTATCATGGAAAGAAACCTTCATATCGAAGGGCTGTTAGGATGAAATGAATTATGTTGGTTTTGCATTTGTATGCACATTATGGCAGATTGATATACCGGAGAGAGAGACTTGAAGCACTTTTAAGGGTAAACGGCACGGCCACGGCACTCTCTTCTCTCTGACCTTCTACTACTAATCTGGCTTCACATGCTCTTATCCTGAGCTGAAAGCATTTATTTACCTGGCAACGAATCAACCCGACTATTTAGCGAGAGGAGTTGTAGTAGTAAATAAAACGCGTTCTGTTTGGCCGCTCGTTCGCTCGTCTGCGGCGGCCAAGGTCCCTCAGCAGCTTCTATAAACTTTATTGCGTGGGGTACAGTGGTGAGGATGCGTTTTATTGTGTTCTTCCACCCACGCCTGGGCGACATGAACAATGAATATTTACATATAAACACTTCAGCTTTAAACGGAATATTTCCCCAGCCATCTGCATTAGATGAAAGCTGTTCAAAAGTATATTTCATATGCGTCAATAAATGAGCCGGCTTCCATAGGACCTTCACTTTTAATTCTGATGGATGTTTACATCAGCCACTTCAATCTTTGTATATGTCATTGAAAATGGTATCTCGTTATTTGGTGAGGCAATATAAGCTGCAGACCTGGGAATGTTTGACAGAGCCCATAGTTCATTGCCAGTGTACAGTGCCTAAAGTTTGTGGGTTTGCAGCAGATCTAAACAGGACGGAGGATTCATTTTTGTCAAAACTCACAGGCTTGAGGGTTCCCTTAATGGTTGACAGGACCTTATGATGGTCCTAAGCTGCCCAGCTCCTGGGTAAAACTCGCCATCAGATATTTCTAGGCCCTATACTAGATACATTTCTTGAGGCCCTCCTCCCCCATGTCTAAAAGTTCCAGCATTGAAAAATTCAAACTCTTTGGATCAGGGCCCGGTACAGAAGTACTACTTTTCCACCCCAATGATGGCCCTGCACCTGGAGGTTTTGGTTCCTCTGGTTGGAAGCTCACATGTTCAGTTGCAGACTTTATCCGTAATTAGTAATAGGAATAAATCTGTTGTGTTTTGGGGAACTTTGACTTCACCACTTAGTGGATCATTTGAGTACAAAGTACTAGTGGATCTCTAATATAGCAACAATAATACTTTCTGAGTACCTGGGATAAGTATTCTGGTTGTGAAGTTTCTCTGGCTGAAGAATTCAGATCATAAGCTACTTTTTTTTCCTTCAGCCGGGGTTCTGACAGGAGGAAGTTGTAATGATTTTGGTTTAAAATTTAAAGAGATGTTTTTATTATTAATCATATCGTTTTATGAATAAATATTTGATACTGGATGCATGTATTTTACTGATATCTACCAGTGTTTTCAGGAGAAGGGCACAGCAGAAGGCGTTTGCTTTCAGATGGTCTCTCTTGTACTGAATCTCCTGAAGGCCACATGTATAAAGAGAATGCAAGAATGGGGGGTCAGTCACTCAAATCTCACTCATCCCTTGCTGAGAATGTCTTCAATTATCAGGGAGAAGGCGATTTGCTGATTTCAGGACTATATTGTTGATGCAAAAGAATTCAGGTCACCGAGGACCACTGCTTCCACACACAGCAATGGTATTTTCCCTACAGTTTGTTGATAGGGGATGTGTCTGGACATCCCGTACTGACAGCTATAAAACATTGAGCACCTGGGGTGCATTTGCTTCCTATACGTTGCATTGCTCCCTTTACATATTTCTATTTCTGCATTCTATAGCCCACAGCAATTTGAAATGTCCGAGTTTGCACCGGCCTGTATTTCACGTAAAACATCAGTATCCAACAAGCGCCCCTCTGATAATGCCAGTGCAGGAAGACTATAATTGCTGCAAACAGTCCTTGTTAACATTTTCTCCGGTGTAATAAGTGGCAGGAAGCAGCTCGAGTAGATACATTCAGATAACAGCTCCCTGTCTTCCTTCTATATAATTTACCTTCAATACACAAACTCTCACAAAAGGAAGCCGGCAATTTGGTAAATTATTCGGCCAGGTCGGAACACAGTGTGGAAGGCTATAGGGCAGATCTCTGTGTCTCCGCTGAAAGCTCACACTACAATGTGTTACTGACACTCGTTATATTCAGAGGATTTTGTTCTATGGTTCTTTTTTTTTTTTTGTATTGTACTGCAAATTAAAAGTATCAACTGTGCAGTTAACTTATCCCCGGGTGCCCATTTCTACCGCTAGGCATCCGGAAGTATTAAGCTGCGCTTTTGACAAGCGGTTTTTGAACATTTGATGAAGAGGTTGGAAGTCTATGAGCAGCAGATCAGCCTGAGACTCCTTATCCCCATTTCTCAATCTTTTTACCCTTTCAGGGAACCCTAATAAAGCCAATTTTTTGGGGTCAATGGGGTAAAAAAGCCAACTAAATCGGTTGCATGTAAAAGGAATGCACCCATTGCAGTGGTGGCTGGAATAACAGCCATGGAAACAACGAAAAACATCTTCAGAGTCATGCAGTTGGCTTTACCAAGCGATGTTGGCAACAGAACTTTGCCAGCATCATCAAATGGAATGTCAGCCATAGTTCAAGGAACCCCCAGCAACCTTTGGAGGAACCCTGGTTTGGTAATGGGTTTGTGCGCTACATAAAGCAACCCTCAAAATAGAATTTAGACTCCTCAAATTCATGTCAATGATATGGCTTAGGGTGGCTGCGGACAGCAGTGAACTGCAGCAAGCCTTACAGTCAAAGTCCTGAGCCTTGGTATCATTTGTTCAACAAAAAGCTGAAACAACTAAAAAAACCTATATCAATAAAAAGATAAAATATTCAACTGTTTCAAGTGCATCAAACAGCTGCAATCTGATGTCGTTGTTTTCTGAATAGAAGTTGAAAATAATGCAGGCTGGTGTGTTCCCGGGTTCCAGCACCAAAATGGTAGCCATATGAGGGAATATTATGATCGGAGGCTGCGGTCCCACTCTGAAGCAGTAGAAAGCTGCTTAATATGGCTTTGTGGGGACCCCACATGCTGATCCACCGTAATATAGCTTTGTAGGGACCCCACATGCTTATCCACCGTAATATAGCTTTGTAGGGACCCCACATGCTGATCCACCATAATATAGCTTTGTAGGGACCCCACATGCTGATCCACCATAATATGGCTTTGTGGGGACCCCACATGCTGATCCACCGTAATATAGCTTTGTAGGGACCCCACATGCTGATCCACCATAATTGAAAGTGGTCAGTACCAGTCAGATTAATTAGGGAGGGATTAGATGATGCCGGACGTCCTCCAGCCAGGAAATAAGATGGCTCTATCTGATTTGCTACAGCTTCTGATCCACAATTGAAAAGCTCACAGTGTGCAATGAAATCAGAGTAAGCAATTTCAGCCCATGAGAGCTGGCAGTACAACTGTGCAAAATTAAATGGAAGCCTGAAATGCAAATGTAACTTTTGTTTCTAAAATAAATTCATTTCATCTGCTGGTTTTCCTGGGGTTTCTTAGCAGTCACCTCTTGTCTACATGCACTCAAATGTTGGCTGCATGGCATTTCTCATAGCAGGTTTCCCAATGGTGACCATGTAATGTGTGTTAAAATGGCCACCTGCCTCCAGCATCAGACGTCCATAACAGAAGGCTGACTACGTAAGGTACATTTGAAACCCAGGGACCAGGGTGTTGTCACCCTATAACATTGAGGCCCTAAGAATGACTTTTGAAATGACATGAATAGGTTAAAACCTTTATAAGATCTTATTGAGTTAACATCATCTTTTTAAGGCAGATTGACCACATGAGACAGAATGTCACTCTGCACCATAACCGCTATTGTTATATTTTTCAATGCTGCACAGTTGTCACCGAATGTTATTTGAAGCTCTTTTTATATAAAATGACTTTTCATTTGTTTACCAGTCATTTAGTGGAAAAGGTTAGCTTGGTGAAAGTAGAAATTATTTGCGCTCACAGAGTCCCATTTACTGTCGGTTCCTGTAAATAATTATACTTTGATGTCTGTACACGTTGTCCTCGCCATGAAGGAAGCGCTGTGTGCGCTCAGAGGTTTGTAAACAGCGAGACGTCGCTCGGTCCGGCTCAGGTAGACGAGAGCCATGAGCAGCTCGCCGCCTTTCCCTTTGAAAGTCCATTTCCAGAAATCAGATCTCGCTGGTGACTCCGGTTAAGTAAACAGTTTCAGAGAAGCGCAGCAGAGATTTCATTCTAAGTGGTTCTATTTTGGGACCTCCGGGGGCTCTCGTGTTTAGGGGTCACGCATTTCATGCATTGCCAGAGGCAAAGATCCGAATGTGTGTAGTGCTTCTCTAGGGGGGCGATAACAAGCGCGTTGGAGTCAGAATGTTTTACTTTATCCATTTTACTTAACCCCATACACACTGCTATACAGCCTTACATACTCCTACCAAACTATTGCATAAAAACAGGGCTGTTGGTTTGCATATATTGCAATAAACGTTCAAGCTGGCCTAATAAAATTATCCAGTTTTTTTATAGAGCTGACATATTACGCAGCGTTGTACAAAATCCATAGTCATATCACTAGCTGTCCCTCCAAGGAGCTCACAATCTAATGTCTCTACCATAGTCATATGTCATTATCACAGTCTGAAGTCAATTACCTAACTGCATGTTTTTGGAATGTAGGAGGAAACCCACACAAACACAGGGAGGACATTCAAACTCCATGCAGATGGTGTCAGGGCTGAGATTCAAACCTGGGACCTAGCGCTGCAAAGGCCAGAGTGTTAACCACTGAGCCACGATGCTTCCCATCATATATTGCATCAAAATGATCCATTCCTATGGCATTGTACAGGTCAGAGACCAGACTGGGTCAATAGTTCTACCCTGACTTTCTCCATCTGTCCCATATTGGCACGGTAGGCCGGTTCCTCCTCCAGCAGCTTGCACTGCTGCACAAGTGATTGGCTACTTGTTCTGCATCTTGCAGTCTGCAGGGAATGCAAAGGACTGATACCCGGTCATATTCAGGTACTGCTCCAGTATTTTGGGTATTTTATAAAACAAATTAAACCATTCTAGTAGTCAGGCCAGATGCAAAAACCATCCTGTACTTGCGTCTGGAGGAAAAGAAGTTTAAGCTCCGGATAAGGAAGGGATTCTTCACTGTAAGGTCTGTGAAAATGTGTAATGGGCTCCCTCAGGAAGTAGTTTCAGCAAATTCTTTAGATTGCTTTAAGAAAAAGCTGGATGATTTCTAGAAGCTCAGAATATAACTGGGTATTAAGGCATTAAAGTAAAGATAACAGAGACTGTTGATCCAGGGAACATCCGATTGCCTCATGGAATCAGGAAGGAATTTTTTTCCCCTGTTGAAGCAAATTGTACCAGGGTTTTTTTTTTTCCTTCCTCTGGACCAACTATGTCTTATAGGGTTTTATATCTGGGATATGTTTATTTTCCTAGTGGTTGAACTTGATGGACCTGGAAAGGCACCTCTGAGCCATCATCCTCCTCCCCTGCACACTTTGTATTTGGCTAAAATAAAATCAATAAGTGTAAGTCTCTCCATTTTGAACTAGTGAGGTTGCAGGAAAATAAATTTATGTTTTCATTACGAATGCATTAAGGCCTCAAAGTTTGTTTTATTTTCTATCCACGTTATCGCCACCAGCGTCTTCGAGATGCTCGTTGGCAGCTTTCATCCAGCGACGTTGTTCCCGCTCTCCCCCATCTGGTGGAAACGTCTCCCCTCTCCACCCAAATGACACACTTTTAAACATCGGAGCTGCATTTTATCTAAGTTTGATTTGCATTTAAAAGCTGAAAAGCTCCCCGAGCAGTGACGGGGAAAGATGAGGAAGTAATTACCGGCTGCAGCCTTTTATGAAATTCTTCTTCCCCCAACCTTGAATTTGGATTCTTGATCTCAATTAGTTTTTCCACCCATTTCTGTCCTCTGAAGTGATCGCTGCTGCGTTAGATATGGTGTAGTTTTATTGAAAGCTTCATGACCTTTCATCAGATTTAACATTGATTTATTAAAATGTTCTCACAAGGGAATGCTTGAAGGGTTGTCACATTTACTTTTATAAAATAGAGCCCTTTGTGTTCATTTATTAAGAAACTTACTGGACTACGTTTCAGGGAGACCACTCCTCCTTCATCAGGGCAAGGGCTACAAAAAAGGAAATGGGTTTAGAAATGTAGAAATTGATTACAGATATAATACGGAAAGAATTCATCCAATATAAAGGAATATGGATTCTTGTCCTATTGATATGGATTATGTCTTCTTATGATTAACTCTGCACCCATTTTCTGCTTTAATTCCTATTTCTACTGTGACCCTGATGAAGAGGGAGCGGTGTTGCACCCGAAACGCCTTGTCTGTAATGCTTTTAATACAACTGATTTAAAATTTTGGCAAAATTTGGTCTGACCAAACTGTGAAACTTATGTCCTGGGTGGATTATTTAGGAGGTGCCTAGCTTTAGTTGAGAGCAGCCTCATCAGATTGATTGTGCTCCATGAGATTGGAACTTTCTACAGTGAACAAACTAATAAAAAGTTGACAGAGATTAAACCATTTCCTACTCTACATATAATTTCTGGGACAATTTTGAATTTTTGGGAGCTAAAAGGATCCTCTCCAGGCTTCCTTTCTGCATGTCGTACATGGTATTTCAGCAAATTTGTACATTGATCACAGGTATACCAACCCACCAATACATTTGTGCTCACAAACGTTCATTATTATCTCGTACCCAGAGGTGTAGTCGTAAAAAAAAGAAGAGGGGGCTTGTTACTATCCGAGGCAAGCGTGCATGCCCATCATTGTTTTATAAACTCCTGAAAAAAGTGAAGGCACGGCGTGCCCGTACTGGGCTTGGTGGTCATAAGCCGTGCTGGAATCGACTCCTTTTCCCATTCCGGTAATACTCTGCTGTCATTATTCCCACTGATAAGGTTCTGGGCACACAAATCCTGACTTGGAACATCTACCAATTAAAACATTGTGTTTTCTGACTCATTAGCTCTCGATCTCTTTTGCGGACACGGGACACATTCTTCAAGTCAGCTGCCTGTGGAAAGCCGCACTGTAATGCCCACTAACCGATAAACAAACACGCCTCATTTCACTCACAGTCACAACTCCGTCTGCTGGCAAAAACTTCACTTCTACTTAGAGATCGGAGGTGGACGCAAAGCAGCCAGGACAATTTCCCATTACCCACCTCCTCCATGAAATCATAATCTCGCATACAACCCCTGCAACACTTGTAAACTTGCACGGATATTCTACCCGCTGAATGTTACTGGATACCAATGCTGATAAATTAATGTAGACCTCTCAGTAACTTTTGCATAAATCAGTTCCTGACATCAGAATATACAGGACAGGATCATATTTTTGTAGGTTTTATCATTATTATATGGTTGTAGGCACCCAAAGACCTTTTACCTTTTACGTTTTCTTTAGTTGCCAATCCTTGAATATTTGGACAATTAAAAAAAAAAGAAAATAAAGCTTTTTGAGACCAATGTGTATATTTTATTAGAGGTGTGCAGTTAAATATTCTAAGCTAGACAGAGCTCAACTGAGCTAGTCATAATCAAAATTAAACAAATTAAAGTAAAAGATCAAGATTCCGCATGAGATAATAAACAAATATTCAAGGAAATACAGAAACCTTGGAAATTGTGGTCACTTATAACCGACGCGTTTTGCCATATGGCTTCATCAGGGGAGAGGAAATCCAGAGCGTAAGTAAGGAATGATGGGATAACTAGGAGAAGGAATGGGCTTTAGAGGAGAGGCTTAGGATGACTATTCTTGATGTAGGATGTTTGATAAATCAAATCCTGGAGCAGCCTGGTTTAATATAAAGTTTCAGATGTATATGAGATATCTGAAATGCAGAAGATGAGGGAAGAAGCGGAATTTGCTTGTAAAGATAGCCCAGCTGTCACTTCCCATTGATGCAACACAGCATGCCTCCTGCTTACCTGCAGTTATCCTAAAGTATGGCAGGTGTGCTTAAAGTGAGAGAAATAAATAAGTTGCATATCAAAAAACTTTCCAGCTCCAAGACAATATTGATATCTGGTTTTCTTTAGGATAAAAGCTTTGCCTTTGGAAAATATAAAAACAAATTTGGTGTCCACTGAAACTTCTGCATTGCTGTAATGCATGCATGCGGACTTAACATGTCGTGGAACAAGGCAATGCACTGCAGTCTGGTGTGCTGGAGCCAAAGGTTTTGGTGATTTTTTTTTTTGCATGTGAGGGTGCATTGGCAGCATTATCATTTTTAATGTTCTGCCTTAACAAATGCACCCCAACATGTCCATGGATCATAATGGGGGTTGCTTTATATCTTCCGGTGTTAGACTGTATAAATGTGATGTGAATCGGGTCTCAATAGAACACAGATGGAGCAGACAACAACCTCTTGAACCCGTGTGATTCTGTGTTTCGCCTCCAGCCCTGTTTCACCGCAGAGGTCATGGAAGCATTCCGATATTAATAGAGAGCAGGGGAATGTCAGCCCCTTCAGCATTCACCTCCATCCAGGACAGGTTGTCATGTTCATACTCGTTCTGTACCGCCGGGGGTCGTGTGTGCTTATAAAATGTAAAGCAAATTATAAAATCTTATATAGGCTGTAACATGTTACTGGCATTCCAAAAATCATTAATCGTGAAGTTTGCAGCTTTCAATAAAAAAATCTCTGGTATACCCGCCATGTTCAGGCACTTCCTGCAATGGGGTGACAACGTTATCTCACTGTATCCATATTGCACTTCTGTGTTGTCACACTTTGTTACTTTAGATGTTTAATGGAGTTCCAACGATTTTAAAATATTGCATCCTACTTCCTGTCCTGACTATGAAAGAGGAAGTGAGGGTAAATTGTCCCGGTGGTGAACCACTGTTCCCTTTTTCATAAATAAAAATTACTTGAAAACTCAACTAACCATTAATACTTTTGGGGCCCTCAAGGTCTGGGTCACCTTTTTCCCTTGGACATGCCACCCCCTGATGAATCCAGTGCTGAATTGTTGATCAGTGACAGCTGGCTAGTTGCACCGGATGTAGATTTATAATGGACGGTTTTCACAGACCGTTAACTTGAGGATTTTTTTGAGCGCACTCCAAATGAATGAGGCGTAGCGGCTTTGTGGTGGTGTCAGTCGGCATTACTGGATGCAAACTTTTCCTGCTTATCTGCAAAGCCCTCTCAGGGAAAAAAAACAAGCAATTATGCTTTGAAATTAAAGCTGAACTCTGGGTAAAATGATTTACCTTTGCAGTGCCCCCCCTACCAGCGCAGCGCTTGTTTTGTTTAGGAGGAAAACTTTCCCTTATGACCACAGCAGCTGGTGATTTTCTCTTCTAGACCAGTATTCTTCTCTCTCTTTCTTCTCTCTGCCTTGCTGCTGCACCAGTCTGACCCCTGACATCACCCACTTCAATGCCAGCCTATTAGTCCTGCACTGTATGGAATGGCACAGAAGTCCCGCCCACAATGGGGTGCATTATGCAGCACGGGTGAGTGCAGTTTGTTGCAGTAAGTTTTGCTTTCAATCTATTTACCCCTAGACAAAAAAAAACTCTTAACCTCTAAAGTGGGGAGGGTAACGACTCCAGGGGTTAATAATAGTTTAACCTGAAGTTCAGCTTAAATTCATTACCATAGAAAAGTATTCAGATCAATAGCTCAGTATGAAATACTAAAAAGCAAGTAAAAATAGTATAATATAATATATTTTTATATATTATGGTAAATAAAATCGTATAAAAGAGAAAATGCTGGCAATTCAGTGGTTGGGCTGAATTGCAATAATGTTCAATAGGTCTTTTACATGGTTCCTTGTGGGCTGGAAGGCTCAGGTCATGTGATTCAATACTGTCTTCTTTTGTATGTTTGCTCAGGGGTGGGGAAGAGGGCGGGGCTGGGACTACAGTGGACCAATAGAGTGAGCAGAGCAGCTACCTGCTACCGGTAAAGATGAATGTCAGGAAAAGAGTAGGAGACAGATCAACGAGCCAATCAGATTCTAATATTCTAGAAGAGGCAGAGCATAGATTTGTCCTTATTGGTTGCTGCACATTACAGCAGACTGACAATCACATCTCGGTGCCATTCACAATGGTCTGCTTTTGTAAAAACATTTATTCCCAGAATGGATTTGTTATTCTCTCTTTTTTTCCCCACTTGAAACAAAATAAAATTTCAAATGATGAAAAGCATTTTTTATACAGTGATAATAGTGGCAACCTCATAAGACATGAAGCAAAGTAATTATGGTTTTCTTTCATCTGGTTTTGTGTTTTACCTCAAGTTACTCTAAGAACGTCTTCACATTTTCTTTCTCTCTTTGAAATACAAAATGGAAAAGAGAACATTAACTGTCAAAGCACAAAAAGGGCGCACAGCAGAGACGGAGATCTCAGAAAATGTCATAATGGGAAGGCCGATCAAACGGAATCTATAATGATCTATGTGACAAAGAAATCCTGGAGCACTATGGGTTAGCTAAACAGGCAGCAGATGCCCACTATGAGGGTGACTTTGTCTAATTGAAACCTCCAACTGAGCCAGAAAATGATTAGGTTATTTTAATGAATAGTTCAGTTTTGTGTGTGAATTGTAGCTCGAACTATTGATCTCAGGAAATAACTCTGGACAAAATGTTATTTTGCATTTTTTTCTTGCTGACTAATGAAAATAGAAAAAAAACCGCTATGCACCCCTTTAATGCCAATAAAAAAAAAGGAAATAACTAATTGTATGACAAATGTTTAATATCACGAAGTATTCTACCATCAGTCTCACAATTGAATGAAATACCAGCCCTCAGCACAACCATGTCCCATGATTGGTAGACAAAATCAGCCAATGAGAGTAGGTAGGTAGAAAGGGAGCAGTCATAGACCATGAGGAGAGAAGAAATCCCTGTCCATTTAAATATGATCCATTGACCTCCCCTTCCTTAAATCTGCCCTCCGGCCTCCCCTTCCTTAAATCTGCCCACCATCCTTCTCTTCATAAAATTTGCGCTCCAACATCCCCTTTCAGTCTCATACAATTTTACCGGCTCCTCTCCTGGACATAAGTTGCTCCTCTGATTTTACATCAGAAGCTGCAGCAAGTCAGATAGCGCCAGCTTCATTTCCTGGCTAGGCGCTGTCTAACATTATGTAGCCCCTCCCACATCACACCCAATGCCCCACCCCTTACATTCATTGGATTTCAGTTCTTCCTTATATAGGCATTTTTATATTTGAATAACTCCTCCCAAGAGGTGGCCCATTGCTTACATCAGGGCTGAGGACTCATAATAAGAAAGGAAGGATGCTGATGTTTTCAGGAAGCCATGCACAGCAACCTGCTGACCCCTCCTCCAGCTATGATCTGCCTGCATTACAGGAAGAAGGGGCTCATGGGGATTTATTGAAAACAAAAAAACTTTTCTGACATTTTTATTACCCGCAATAAAAGGAACTGGGGAAGCCAAATATAAACAGCTAAAACTTAAAAGAAAAATATATATTACAGAAAGTCTGCCATGAATAGTTATTCTTTTTTATTATGTTGAAAACATGGGAAATGATCTAACTTTCACCATATGCCCTTACAGCAGGAGAAGAATATTTTACTTCAACCAGCTGGAAGTCTTTCACTCAGCCACATCCAGGGAAGGGGGATAAAAATAGGAGCAGAACACAAAGAGTACCTGTCATAGCAACAATTATAAAGACACGCAGCCATTCACAAGTAGTGTTACCACCGGGGGAGCTAAATATTGCTACACTGAATCATAGGCACCTTGTTTAATACTTCAATCTGCCCTCTCACCTCCCCTCGTTTAATCTGCCCTCTCACCTCCCCTTCGTTCAGTCTGCCGCCCAGCCTCCCCTTCGTTCAGTCTGCCGCCCAGCCTCCCCTTCGTTCAGTCTGCCCTCCGACCTCCCCTTCGTTCAGTCTGCCCTCCGACCTCCCCTTCGTTCAGTCTGCCCTCCGACCTCCCCTTCGTTCAGTCTGCCCTCCAACCTCCCCTTCGTTCAATCTGCCCACCGACCTCCCCTTCGTTCAATCTGCCCCCCAGCCTCCCCTTCGTTCAGTCTGCCCTCCGACCTCCTCTTCGTTCAATCAGCCCTCCGACCTCCCCTTCGTTTAATCAGCCCTCCAACCTCCCCTTCGTTTAATCTGCCCTCCTACCTCCCCTTTGTTTAATCTGCCCTCCAACCCTTCCGGCCTTCAATCTGCCCTCCGACCTCCCCTTCATTCAAGCTGCCCTCCGACTTCCCCTTCGTTTAATCTGCCCTCCGACTTCCCCTTCGTTTAATCTGGCCTCTGACTTCCCCTTCGTTTAATCTGGCCTCTGACCTCCCCTTCGTTTAATCTGCCCTTCGACCTCCCCTTCGTTTAATCTGCCCTTCGACCTCCCCATCGTTTAGTCTGCCCTCCGACCTCCCCTTCGTTTAATCTGCCCTCTGACCTCCACTTTGTTCAATCAGCCCTCCGACCTCCCCTTTGTTTAATCTGCCCCCAGGCTTACGTTTAGTCTTCTACAGTTGTACCGGCTCCTCCTCTGGACTGCAATTGCTTCTTCTGATTTTACAACACACGAAGAGCTTCTTACAATGTGCAGTAGAAGCTGAAGCAAGTCAGATAGAGCCGGCCTCATTTTCTGGCTGGAGGACATCCAACATCATCTGGCCCCTCCCTCCCCTGCCTGGCCCCGCCCCTATCATGCATTGCTTTTCAGTTTTATTAATCTTGGAGGCTCCGGCCATGATCTGCCTGCATTATATAGATATATTTTAATGATAAACATATTTTAGGATGTGGAGTTTAGTGTTTTTGTTTTTAATTTCAGATTAAAAATGATTTCAGCTGCTTGTTGGCAGGACTGGTGCTTGAATCAATCTGTGAAAACGGAAAAGCGTTTTGGTGCGATTGTACATCATCCCTTGATACTAATTATTGCCAGGCATCCAGTAATTGGAGATAAATGGGAGACACTTCAAATTTCAGCAGCTGTTGACAACGTGTCAGCCAGCTTTGTGTTATGTAAACTCAGAGTGTCGGGAGGCTGATTGATGGTAGGACGGATGAGGTGTCTGGTGCTCATCAGAGAAGTTAAACATTCACTTTCTAGATATATGCAGAAATGCTGCGGAATAATCATTGCAAGGAATGGGACAGCTACTCTATCCAGCAAATAAGAGAAGCAGGTGAGGATTTCTCCACCCAGTGGGGTCACTGGCAGAAAAGGCTCTATATCTAAAACGTTCCCTATAGAATTCAAGTATATATTAGTGTGTGCTTCCTCTTCCTTCTACATCTTTGGGTGTAAGGTTAGGAGCATCTAACAAACACCATCAAATGGCTTGTTGTGTTATTAGATGTCGATATGTCCACCGTGTTTCGGGGAACAGATTCTCACTTCTTCAGGGCTAACATATGCACGTTATGTGAATGTATTTTCCCACTCCCACACTCTATAGGGATTTAGGTGACTATTTCTCCATGATCAGAGAGACCTTCACACATTATATCTCTACTACATGTCAACTTCCTTAAAAGTATTTTTATATATGAAGATCAACACAACATATAAAAACTTTACCTATACATTGAGCCAATAGATGGTGCTGTGCCCAGAAAGTACATTATCTGTACACTAAGATCTTCACTAAGAAAAGCTAAGTTTGCCATAGTTTACATACAGAGCTGTCCCAGAGATCTGCAGCGGGTCACTTACCGACCATAATGCCCGACCATTTATATACTTGAATATAAATCAGAGTACCTACATAAATCTGGAGAAAAAACAGGAAAAATACATGGACTCAAATATAAGCCTAGGGCACAAAGTGCAGCCGTCACTGCTAACATTCACACATAATAAATGCCTTCATAGTATGTTTTTAAAAATCACATGGGCTCACTCTATATATCTTTTTTTCCTCTTTTTTAATTTTTGAGTTGGTTATAATAGGTCATTTCCCCTAAATTGTCTTTTTTTTGTACATGTTTGTTGTCCACCATTAGATGGATTTGTGTCCCCATGTAAATTTTTTTTTTTTTTTACAAACGGCTTGTCTTTACAGTTCTAATCTGTCAGAGGCAAATGCAGTTCCAGGATATGCCACTAGGAGTCATCCTAGTATAAACTGAGATTTTTTATTACCATTTTGTGGGCATAATGTTTTCGGTGTATACCTGAGTCATTTTGTAGAAAACTGAATATTGAAATTTGGAATTTGTTGTTCTAAAACTTTTCAGTAACCCCCCCCCCCCCTCCAAAAAAAAATGTAAAAAGTCTGAAGCTTACCACTAAAAATGTTGTGGTGAGTTTTCAGACCCACTGGCTAACCATTACCAGGTGGTCTTCTGTGCTTATCTTCTACTTGGGATTTGGGAAAGATCGGGATAGTTTGTATAGGAATTTGGGGCTTTTCAGCTTTGCAAACTTTGTTTTTTCCTAAAATGTGAAAGTTACAAAATGCTTCCTAACATTGAAAAACTAACATGTACATCTTCTATAGAATTCTTTTCAAGCGTCTGCACTCACAGTAAACGTGTTTTGATCTTTGGCCTCCTCTGTGAATAGAAACATCATCCACTTTCTTCTCTGTATATTCTGATTTCCACTCTTTGAAAGGGAGAAGAAAGGGATGACTTCAGTGCTGCCAAATGTAAGTCTAAGGGGTGTTGGGGTCCGCACGTTGATCAAAGGCCCCTTCCCCATTACAGCATCCGATAACCAAACAGCAAGGCGGCTTTTCTAAACGTCTCAGTCGGGCCCTTAAATATCAGAACTTGAATTGGGGTGTCAGGTAAACAAGGAGCAAAAACTTTCAGACTCTTCACTTTCCATTTCAAAAGAAAAAAGTTCAGCCTGAATTAATGGGGCTTTTAACAAATGCCCCTCTTCACGTCTTGAAATTGAATCCCAGGCAAAGTTTTACGATGATGGTTTAAAAACTCCATCATGTTTTTTATTTCTGTCTGTATCGACTGTCTTCTAGTTTCATAGCCTGCCTTTGTGGTTACCAGAATAGGAAGTGAGACGTTAAGGGTAAAAATCAGTAAAAACATTACATGATCATATTAAAATCCTATTATACTCTATACATAGAACACTAAAACCCTGACATGACCGACCACTGGATCATAATTTAATTGTATTGCTCTATACATCAAAGCCTCCAATGTGACAGAGACATAATACTGATAATTATTGTATTGTTAGGCTGTATTTGTAAATCTCTGACATATTATGCAGCACTGTTGATTACATATGGTTTGCAAATAGATACATAGAAGGATACAGGAGGAGGAGAGGATCCTGCCCAGAGCTTACAATCTAAGAGGTGGGGTAAATCAAACGGGGGGGGTGGGGGGTGGAATTTAATGGTGGATAAGTAGTAGGGGTTTAGGAGACAGAATATAATGGGTCGGTGAGTATGAAATTTTCGGTATAAAGGGCTTTTTTAATATGCAAAAATGGGAATTCTGGAGAGTCGGGGCAGCTCTAGAAAAGTCTTGGAGCCGTGCGTGTGATGAGGTTATGAGTGAGGAAGTCATTAGTAGGTCATTGGAGGAGCGAAGAG
>NC_092866.1:62057814-62058618 GCF_032062135.1 Pyxicephalus adspersus | reverse complement strand
ATTTCTAATTTTAGTGATTGGTTTGTAATTATGTAATAGAATAAGGACAATGATATCGGTATATATACACTGTGCATATTTTGCTTCCTGCTTGTTCACTATTACCGTTCTATTACTGGAATGAATCACATTGATGAATCCATCGTTGACAAGAGATTCCACAGTGAATTTTTAAAACTTAAAGCAGCCAAGTAGTTTATGTTCAGACAGCTTACTTACTGACCAAGGCAGAGTGATGCCTTAATTTCTACATCCCACCGTTTGACATTTGGTATTTTTCACGATCGATTTTTTTTTTTGCTCCCGCACTCCGGCCGTAAACAAGTTTGACAGTAAAACATCCTGACAGCCACGTCACCGTATTATTGCGAGCAGTTTATGAATTTATGTTCTGGGAATATTGTCCACTCGCACGCTGAGATCATGAAAGAATTCCTAATTAGCCCGAGAATCCTTTTCTCCCTCCTAATTGCCTTGTTGACTGCAGCCGCCTCAGGTAAATTTATCGATGGCTTTCAGCTATTTTCCTTTGTCTCTGAAAAGTAGACTTTGTTCCAGGCAGCTGGATTAAATTATTTATGCCTTGTGCACAACAAACATGGCCCCAGCCTGGACTGCGATCCATTACCCAGAAGTACACGGGAGCGCCTTTTTTCTGCGGAATATTAATTATCTGTGTTGGGAGTGCGAGATTGCTGTATTGATTGACCATAGAGTGGGCCGGGCCCCGCACGAGACCCGGCTCCCTGACGTTTGCTTATTTGGACTCAAATTATTATTGAATCAATGCTAAAGGGGACAGCA
>NC_092866.1:62055003-62056602 GCF_032062135.1 Pyxicephalus adspersus | reverse complement strand
TACTTGTGTTGACGATTTTGAATACAAACGTTAAATGCAGAAACTCCATGCACAGCCTTGCCGGTCACCCATCTCTCCATCTTCAGTTGGCGTTAGTATGTTCTAGGAGTAAGGAGATTTTGAAATTGATGTTTTGTTTCTATCACCCTTTGTCCGGGGTTGCAATATGCCTTTATGTCTTGCGCTAATGATAGCAATATAGCCGAATCTAAACACCATCTTCAGCAGACGAGGGTCTAACCGAGGGTTGGGATTGAGGCCGCCAGATCTCAGTGATTGTCTTGTTAGAGGCTGCAGACAGACCGTCGTGTCTTATCTGTAGAAAATCACTCCGATTGTATTACTACCCTGACTGGCTGATGATTCTATAGAAAACCCTTTCTGTTTTTTTTTTTTTTCTTTTTCAATTGGGCCCAGAGCTTCGGGAAACGAAATTGAAACAATATTTTCAAAGATAATGGTTAAAGTTTACTCCTTTGTGTTGGTAAAGTGTAGCTAAAGCTAAAACAGTTCAATTTTTTTTATAGATTGTAGATGGGTTAGAGCCCATGTCAGATATATATGTATGTAAATGTGTATGACCTGTGGGTGCTAAATACTTCCATCAACTAATAACAAAATTTCTAATCGAAATAAATTACAGTGCATTATTATGAATGCATTATGTTAAGTGTGTGCATTCAATAAAACAAATCATTCATTGAAAGCAACATAATGTGCAAAAATAAGAACACCCCACCACCCTACTACGGAGCACTGTGAATTGTGGTGCGCTGCATTTCAAAAACATTGCCTTAGTGCATTAGGGTGCCATTCAAAATGAAATGACACCGCAACATGTAAATGCATATTCTTTGTCTTATCACAACGCATAGATTGACCCTTAAAGAATGGTCCGGGCAAGTCCTTGGCCCTTCTGCAATAAAAGAAACTTACCTGCCATTTTTATAATTACACTCACCTGTCCTTGCGCAGTCATAGGTGCCACCTTCACCCAGTCCTCTTCCAGGTGTCAGATCTTCGGCCATCTTGATTGGTCAGGCTGGTATGAAGGAGTAAAAAAGGAAATCACCTATCCCTTCTGCAATAACAATCCCGCCTGCTCACAATTTGTAGTTCCTCTGTAAGTCTAGTTCCTCTGTAAAAGAAGATGATACATCATATGAAAAATCCCACATTTCTAATCTTTTATTCACAAATATTCAAAGCATTAAAGCATTTTATGGGCAAAGATAACCTCCGATGAGAGTTTGTCACCCGTGGACAGAAAGTGAGTTACTGGAATGATTGCCAATTGGAAATAAAGAAGAAGCAGCCTAGAATAGAAAACTAACATCATCACAAGTAAGGAATGAAAAGCTGCAAGATATTACAATATTTCTTACATTTTAATGAAAACCGTGAAAATTAAGGTGTAAGGTAGATAAGAAGAATTTTTATTTTATGTACAAGAATAATCTTCAGATTTTCCTGGTGCCCATCTCTTATTATTGTGTTTCCACTTTTTATTAAAATAATAGCGCTGCCGCTCCAGATGACTTCTACACAGATTTCCTTTTTTTGATTTTTATTGCTGATCAAGTCATGTAATTCCATCAC
>NC_092866.1:61977092-62054625 GCF_032062135.1 Pyxicephalus adspersus | reverse complement strand
TCATTTGCAATCCCTATTTAATGTACAGCGCTGCGTAATATGTTGGCGCTATATAAATCCTGTTTAATAATAATAATAATAATAATTGCACCCAAAGTGATACACATGGACAAAGGTCTGCTGCAGGAAGATCACAGGTAATGCAGTTGTATCCCATCTCCCCACCCCTGCAAAAAAGTTCCAGGGTCTGTACAATTGCAGTACCTAATATGAGGGTGCTCCTGGATCTGTGCACCGGCTGTTAACACTACAAGAGGTTCTCACTATTCCTTAATGGGAGGGAAGGGAGTGAAATGTGTTCCCACTATCACTTCAGTTCCTGGGTACTGCCATGGGTACCTGCCATGTCTCTCATGAAGTTTTGTCCCACCATCCAGCTAATATATTGTGCAGCTGGAATACATAAAAGTGGGAAAATCAATTTGTAAATACAATCAGAAATGTCAGGGGAACCTTATAGACCAAAAAGAAGAGAGTGAATCTCCAAATGAGGACATGGACAACGTTTTCCTACCCCACTCTTTATTATTATTATTATTATTATTATTATTATTTATCTGGTCTGTTGTTGGAGACATTTTGCTGCCTTTGTGTCTTCTTCTCACAAAGAAGAGAGTGAATCTCCAAATGAGGACATGGACAACGTTTTCCTACCCCACCCTTTATTATTATTATTATTATTATTATTATTATTTATCTGGTCTGTTGTTGGAGACATTTTGCTGCCTTTGTGTCTTCTTCTCACAAAGAAAATGAAGTAATATTTCGCACAATCAATACAATGGTAAATCCATAAACTTAATTTTGATTCCAGCCCTTCCCCACTCCATCCCACAGTATAAAAACATTGCTATATGGTGTTGAGCTTAATATTTGAGAATTAAATCGATGGATACAATATAAAAAAAATATTTTTTGATAAACTTTGGACTTTTTTTAATTTTTTTTTTTACCCAAGTGTAACCTGGCATTGGTATGGATGTAGTATGGACACCAGTTGTCCCCAGGCCTGGGACTTGTTGGTGCCCCTGCCATGTGACATGCAGTTCTGCAAGGCTTATACTTGGGATCCCTGGGATGATAATACATTCTGGAGCGCTGGTCTGTCCCCGCACGTCATCTTGTAATTTTGCAATCGTTACAGCAGTAAATTCTCCAGTAACATCAGGTCACAAAAAGCACTTTTGTTATTACATCCCAACAAATCCTCAGAGACCCCAGATCCGGCGATGGGATTAATGGAGCATTTATGTATAAAACATGAGACCGAAAAAGGAAAGGGGGGGATGGGATCTGCGCCTTTATATAAGACGGCTCCAGTGGGAGAGTTACACAATTAAATGTACTTTTTAACTGCTATTACTGGCGGAACACGCGGCTGCTTTTATATATAATCCCCTTCTCTGCTCTGTGTCTGCATTAATATTGATTGTTTTAAAAGGCTCTTCTACAGGTAATTTCTGTCCTAGTTTGTGGAAATGCGTGCGATAATTGAGAGGATTCATAGGATGGGAGAGGAGGGGAAATTTAATCAACAACAAGGGTTTTACTGCATTCTTTTTTCTCCTTTGGGACTCCATGAGCTTTACAGGTCTGTGGATTTGTATTTGCAACAGGTTGAACCCTCGGTATATTCTGCAGCAGAATCTTCATCGGCCAAGGTGGATAAGGGTAAATTGTTATGGTTTTCGGTCTACAAACTTTTTCCTTAGTTTGAACTTGTTTGTAACTTTACAAGTTTGCAAGAATAAATTGCTTTCCTTTTTTGTATGTTTTATGAGGAAAGTAGAAAAAAAGAGGGTTTTTTTGGCAAAGATATTTAAATTACCTTAATGGTGTACAAAGCAAAAGGTCACCTACTATCATAGATTGATAGTTAGCCAAAACTTTAGGTAAGTCATGTGATGTCTCCAAACAATGGGGAATGAACTGGCTGGCTAGACAAAGTTTTACTGCTGTGCTAAATGAATCACAAGTTGTGTTTTGTAAAAAAGTATAAATCTAGGATAAGCGAGAGGTCTGATGCGTTTCACTCGCTGGGCTTCTTCAGGGGATTGCCAGATTCAGCAAGCAAGCAGCTGATGTCAAAGTAAGTTTTCTTGGCTATGGGGGGTTTCACTTTATAATTGTACAGTGATAGCAATGAATGTCTGTTATTGGAGTTTATAGACCTGATAGAGAATATGTGCTGTGTCTCATTAAAGTTTTTCTAGTAAAACAGCAACATAGTCCCTGGTGGCCAGTGGAATAGCTACTTTTTTTTTCTTCTCTACTTCTCTTTTTTTCTTTATGTGTAACTGGGTCTGGCATATAAACAATTATATATTTTTTACATAGCTATACACCTACTTAGTATATTTTATGAGCTTAAACAGAGTAGCTAGGAACAGACATGTGCACATGCAAAGATTTGTCGATAACACCTAGTATGCAATTAGCAATATTGTATTTTTATAAACGTTACATTTTTAGTACAGCACGTGATAAAAAATAAGTACAAATTTCTGATACATTTCCTATAATGCAAACTTTAGGGGTGTAGGGATCACAGTCTGCAGCTACAAATACTCCACTCACTCCCCCACAGCTCTATTCACTTCTGATTCTGAATATCACTTATGGTAGCTGGATTGTTACCGATGCCCTAACGGTCGATAAGAAGTGCCCGGTCCATTGCAGGTTGTTCATGAATAAAATGTTGATAATCTTCCAGCCTGTTACCATTTATTAAGAAATTATGGGAGGACAGTTACACCCAAAGTTTTCATTAAGTTGCATGCCCATCCTTAGAAGACCAATAGATTTGCAATGACAAGAATGAATAGTAAAGTTTATTCATTACAAAGCACTGCAAACCGATAAATTGAAATATGCAGTTATAGCTGACCTTAGGTGCAGTCCCCAATCATGTGAATAAAGGTGAGCCATTTTTTTGAATGCCTTGGCCTTTGTTTTGAAGTGTGCAATGGGCTTTATATAATGTTTGAGAGCCACGAAAGTCACTTTTTTAGAACTTTAAATATTCAGGAATAGAGAAATGCAAAACCTCACCCTGCTCCTTTGTTTTTAAACAGTCATGTAATTACAATGTTGGCACAATTAAGGAACAATTTACTTACTGTTCCAAAGATGGGGTTGCATCAAGTGGATCCAATTATCCCCCGGCATAAGAAGCAGAAATCTGTTTTGCCCCTGGACCAAGCTGTTAGCTATATCAGTGATTCCCAACCCTTTTAAGATGGGGAACCCTTGAAATACCTTTCAGGTCTTCAGGGTACCCCTCCTATAATTACTATATCCATAGATCATAACATTATTAGCAGATCATAACTATTATTATTAGGTCAGTGGGAAGAATTCATCTTACATTGCTGGCCATTGGGAAGAATGTCACCCTTACAGATAGCCAAAAAGATCATTGGGGTCACTTAAACTGACCTGAGAGGTGCAAGTTGCTCAATGAACCCCCAGCAACCTCTGGAGGAACCCTGTTTGAGAAACTTTGCTCTATACTGTTACATCCAAATGATTTAAAATCACACGGTGGTGTGATCCTTATAGCCAAATAAGTGGACAATTTCACTAAAGAGAATAAAGAAAAATGGCAGCTCTGCTCCGTTTATGTCAAAAATCCTGTAATCTATGCAAACGCTATGCATGAATTTGACTTCATTAGGCCACTTTTATGCACCGAGGAGAAGAAAAAAAAACTCCCTTTAATTATTTTGGCAAAAAGTCTTTGAAATCGACATCAACCAGCAGTTTTATTTGTGTTTTTTTAATGTATGGAGGTAAAAGGACACTTTTTAATTAATTTTGTGTGGGTAACGATCGCCCGGGGGGACATTTGATGTGCGTGAGCTTAAAAAAAAAACCCTCGCAGAACGCATGCAAATGGTTCTCTTGAAGGGCGCTTCATTCGCTTTTTTATGTTTATTTCAAAGTATCTCAGCGAGGAGACCGGCGCTGAATTCTGAGCAGTGTATTTGTATGCTGGCGGGCACAGCAGTGCGCGGCTCCTGGGGTACACGCTTTTCTTTGCTCCTAACGTACCCGGGGCATCGTCTCGCTTTCCTGCGCTGTGACGGCCTTATTGCAAAGCTTTTCAAAGCAGATGGCAGAACAAGGGAACTTTTAGAAAGTCAGTTTGACTGTGCCAAGATCTGGCTCGCTCACTCTCAAGGGCTTCTGACACAGTGGCTGTACAGTGCACTCCGGAGAACGGCGGAGAATCACAAATAGAATGTTGCTTTTGGCATTGACTTTGACTCCCGCCTTCTCAGAACCGCCTTCGTAGTACTTTTGTCTTGTTCACGCTTGGAAGGGGGGACTTTTCTTGTCTGCTGTTGTATCATACAAGATGTTCTGAGAAACGCAAAAGGATGACAAGTTGTCTTTGTTTTGTAAAGTTTATAGGTTGCCATTGGGTCTAGAGGGGTAATCATGCCAAGGGATGGAGGGTGGACTCCTTTCTTAGACTTTGAAGTTGCCTGGGGACCCCTTTTTCTCCAAGGCAAAGGGGTGCAGGGACATGGAATGCTGTACATTTGGGGCACCTGCTTCATATTTGCCCCCTCTGTCTAATATCGAGTCTACAAATGCCTTGGGGTACATTCGTAGCGGAGGGTAGATCATTGTCTGTTCAGTGTTATTGGTAATTGGCATTATGGGAAATAATACCGAGATGGATTTATTATGCAGGATAGTTCTGTCTGATTTGGAGCGATTCTGAACCCTTCTTTCCCACTTTCCTCCACAACTGTCTCTTTTATTTCAGATGTATAAATCTGTAGGATGAACAAACTTTAACTAGCAATTATACTCCTAAGTATATTGGTTTTGGATCACTAACATTTAATAGTCTTTTATAAAGGATTTACATTCATAAGTTTATTTATATATATTTTTGTACTAGATCTATAAAATCCTTGATAAATATTTAAACGTGCACCAATGACTCTGGGGTTTCACACCAGAAACTGTTTGCTTTCAGACTCTCTAATCTGAGATTTCTGAAGGAATCATCTGTACGTGGCAGAATTAACCAATGCTTTGGTGTGTGTAAAATGTAGCTTGAGCTGTTGAGCTCAATAACTTTTCATCCAAGTAGATTTGAAGAGCTCATGAAAGATGTGCCAAAAATTTTAAATGCATATTCAAATTTATCAGTTTTTTTGAGTTTTTTTTTTTTAAGGCCAAAGTCCACCCCCACATCACTTATCTCCAATGAGCCTTTAGTACCCCAATGCCCTTGTGAAATCCTTGGTGCTTCTAAGTAGAAGCATGTGACCTCCTCACCTGCGCACTCTACCATTCTCACCTGGAGAAGGTATCTTCAGAATTGTTTAAGCTCTGGCATCGACCTAATCAACACCTAGCTGACTTGAAAGAACAAAGCAAAAGGAATTTAGGTATATAGGTGTAGAGTTGTGTTTCCCAACCAGGGTTCCTCCAGAGGTTGCTGGGGGTTCCTTAAGCGATGAGCACTTTGTACCTCTCTGGGCGGTTTAAGTGACACCAATTATTTGGCTCTCTGTAAAGGTGACATTCTTCCCACTGACCAGTAATGTAAGAGGAATTTTTCCCACTGACCATCACACTAATGTACTGTGAGCTGTGTATATATTAATGATAGAAAGAGATCCCTGAAGACCTGAAGGTTATTGCAAGGTTCCTCTAAGGCTGCTGTAGAGGATTCTTCTACCATCACTAGGACATATCTATTGGTTTCCACCCATTTTTACCCCAGAACTGCTTGTATGGCTGTGGCAGGGTTATTAGACTGTATACTCTTGGGGTCAGGGAGTAATCCGAAGGGCTCAGTTTTGTAACAATTTGTCCATTCAAGGTGTCTCTTTAAAAGCAGGACAATATTCTAAAATTGTTTATTTTTTGGTCCCGTCCATAGTAAAGGTGTTATATACTGGACCCCAATAAGGCCATTTCATCCTTGGCATATTCCAGGCCTAGAAATTGATAGCCGCCCCCGTCCTCGGTTCACCTGGGTCCCCGGTTCCAGTGGCCTGTTGTGTGATCTCTCGTCACAAATGAAATATTTTGCTGGATTTTTATTTTGGGAAGCGCCGGTGACTCTCACGTCTGTTGAAGTGAAGCACTTTGTTCTGACTCCAAAGTCGCTTTTTCCTTTCCTCCTCTCTGCACAGCCAGATGGGATATTTCACGCTGTCTCGTATCAAAGTCGGAGCTTTTCAAACAGTTTACTTAGTTCAGTAATTGCAGCATTCCGCTACTTTGCCGCGGGGCTGAGGAACACCAGCGGTGGAGGTGTTTGAGTTCACCCTTGTTAATAGATCAGGACAAAGACAGCCAGTAAACGTTTAAAAAACCTATATGTACGCTGTGTATTTATAGTAAGGCGTCACTTTTGTTTTATCATCCCACGGTTTATTAATTGTGTCAATATTACAAAATATAATACAACTTCTGCGGAATTCTTACTTTTTTTAAATTGATGAAACTGGAGGATCAACCAGCTGGAAATGTTACCTATGTGCAAAAGGAAGCTATGAGTTGGTGCCACTGCCTGCATGTAGATGGATGAACTCAGTCTGGGTTTGGAAGAAGTAACTATTATTTGAGATTGGTAAAACATCAGGGTGGGAGGGGGGAATAGGTAAAATATTAGTTTGGGGTTGTGATTTCAATTTGATCTTTACAGCACAAAGCCAATGGTTCATTTTTGTTACTACCTGTTCAGCAGCACTTACCTTGCTTTTGCCCACCTGTGCAAACCATGGGCCCATTAAAAGGATGGGACTCCCTCCCCACCCCATGTGACTGTGATGGTCCAATCACCAATCTAGTCACGCACCCCAGAAAGTACACAGCATTATCTTTATTCCTGGGGTGCAAAAAGTTTGCTCTATTGGGGAGTGAGACATTAATGCAAACCCACTGCTTTGTTTTTTACAATGTGTAGGTTGACTATATGATAAAGTTATCATTTTATTTATATTTTATTACAGCAGCCATGCCAGTTGTGTTCCCAGGAAACAAGTTGGTACAATATTCAAGCTTCTGGGCAGAGCTGCAATCTATTACCATGTGATCTGCTCCCAATGTTAGTGTCTGGGTCAGAACAATATGGCTGCACATTGGGAGATTTGGGATCGGTTTTGGACAAAGTGATTTAGGTTTGGGTCACAGCAGGTTGTACCACGCACCGCAGCGTAATGCTAATCTAAGGCTAAATTGAGGGGGTGCTAATTAACCTTCCAGAATGTTTTTAGGGTGTGATAAGTAATTGGAGCACCAGTAACAAACCCGCACAAACCCTGGGAGAACATAAAAACTCCATGCAGACCGTGTTTGGGATGAGAGTTAAACCTGTGGGGAATGCTACTCCTTAGATTGTAAGCTCTTCTGGGCAGGGTCCTCTCCTCCTGTGTCACTGTCTGTCACTTGCAACCTTCATTTATTGTACAGCGCTGCGTAATATGTTGGCGCTATATAATTCCTGTTTAAGATATTTACCTGTATATAAGAGCAGCAGGTCCTGCGGAGAATGAATTGCATGGAGTCAGATGTGACTGATAGATGTACATGAAGCAATAAAACACAATTACTGTGCGGTATAACCTGCATACAAAAAGAGCAACATTGCTGTGTGTGTGATAAAATATTATTATATATATATATATATATAGCACCAACATATTAAGCAGCGCTGTACAATAAATAGGGGTTGTAAATGACAGACAGATACAGACACAGGAGGGGAAAGGACCCTGCCCCGAGGAGCTTACAATCTAAGAGGATAATATTTATACCTAGAAGAGCTGCACATTGCTGGGATTATTTATTAACATCTAAATGTCTTTACCTTCAGCCGGGAGGCATGCCATGACTACAATACTGCCATGTCACCACAAGGCCGATCTGAGGTGGCCCCGGAATATTCCTCCTGGCAGGAGCGATGCTTTTTTATTTTGTCATTTATTCTCCTGTGAATGGAGAACGCCTGGAGCGTGCGGTTAAACATTTGAAATATGTGAGCGGCGTCCCTTTTATGCTTCACCTGCCTTTAATTTTACTATTGCTGTATAATTGATATCGATCCGGTACATATAGCTGTTGACGGGGAGATTATTTTTCAGGGAAACGGACAAGGCGGAGGTATGCTTTATAGTCCCTGAAGTGCCTGATAAAATTCAATGTCATTTTTATTTAAAGGTTTTTTTTTTATGAGGACGGCGGTTCGGGTTTATCATTTTACATGGGATTGGCTGTTCTTGATCAATCAGCAGTCTGTTATATATGCTGGGGGTCAAAGGGTAAGAGGAACGAAATTGTGACTTCTGGGCTGTAAGCAGATCAGACAGAAATAAATCCAACTCATTAATGCATCAATAAATGTGATGACATGTAAGTACCTAAATATGTGATATCAGCCCAGACGGGGGAAGAAGCAGCACAAGGAGCATTCTGATGGGAGTAAATAGGGGTGAGCTTCTTTATGTTCAGCATCCAATCACAGTCTGGGGGTGGGAAGGAGACCTGTGAGTGTTAGTCTACTGCAGCAGAGAAAATTCCGGTCTTCTGCCCTATAGGGTTTTTTTAGTTGTGCAGTGAACTGAAATACAACTGGTTGGACTGAATTACAAACCATCTACAGATCCAACAGATCCCATATAAGTAATTCAACTTTGTATTTAGCGGTTTGCTTGGTGTTGGCTTTAAAGTGAAAATCTAAGCAATTAGTGTGATGCATTCTGCAGAAGTCCAACACATCATGTGCTAAGTAGCAGCTAGAACTGACCATTCAGCAGAGCTCATGTTCCCGGATACTTCTGAATATTAGCTGAAGTTTACATTAGTGAAAGAGCAGGAGGTGTTTGCTTGTTTGTTTTTGCTTTGCAGCCCATTGGACTTTTCTACTCTACAGATTTCTAAAGTAAACTAACTATAAAGTCTTTGTACAACTTTTGTTTGCTACATAATACATAATTAATGATTTTACCTAAAAACTTGAGAGCTGAAACCTCTTTCTTCCATTTCTTCTTCCATATTTTGACTATTTAAAAAGGTAGCTCAACATTACTTCTGGAAGGATAATAACTCTATCAGTCCTACTTTTACCAACTTTTGTTTGCTTTTGAAATGCATGTTGCTGATTTCAACTGGAAGCTTTAATTCCCACCCCCACTGCTTGTGCTTACCCCCCATATTAACTTCCCTCATTGATTTATTGAGCACCATAGAGCTAAGATTTACCTGAACCTTTGAGTACCTGTGTGATGTTGCTGATTGGTCCACTGCTGTCACCTAGAATAAGTCACATGTCCCTCATTGAAGTCCCAGGTACATCTTCCATGGAATTGAGTGGAGCTGCTAGGAAGTGAAGAAAAGGTAACGCTATGTTGGGGTTTGGAGAATGAAAGCAAACTAGGGGCTTTGCCCTGAATAGGCCCAGCACAGTTTTGCTTTAAGATGAAGTCGTCCTCCCTGCAGTACTGTCGGTCTCATCCAGCATTGCTGAGCAAGCACAGAGCCTATAGAGCAATACAGCAATCTACCTGCTGTCAATCCATAACATGCCATTCATGAACTCTGCAGACCCCTGAGCTCCAATGTGTGGAATAAGCACATTTCAAATGGGTCCACTTACTGACCCGGAGTAATATTTGTACAAAGCAGTTTAGAGACGATTCGGTCAAGCTGCAGAGTTGGGCAAATTCTGGCTGCTAATTTAATATTTGTCAGAATTGCTAAATAGGGAGCAGATAGTGAAGATGGACACCGGCACTGCGTTTACCTACCTACAAGCTCAAGCCTGTCCTGTACCTGGGATCTCTCTATTGGCCTTAGTACATTGATGAAGCTGGTGGGAAGAAGCATGCAAGCAGGTGTAAGCAGGTAGGACTTGGTGCCAGACCTTACCAGCTGCTCCAATGACCTTGCCCATCAATCTTCTGCAGGCCAGTAGAAGCATTTCCTCAGTCTCCTCTTCCCTAGTGATCACAATGTAACACAGTAGCTTTGTAGCAATTACTGTTCTCTGTCCGACCTTTAAAAACATTGGAAAATTGTAAGGAGAAAAGAATGGCTCTTTCAGGCAAAAAATATTAGTGACATTTTTTTATATGTGATATGAAATTGATAACAAAACAAAAATGATTTAAGCAAAACCAGTGCAAAGCTAAACAGAGTTCTGCTATCATAATGGATATCAAAATAATTGCAAATCTAGACAGAGCTCAACTGAATGAAAAGTATGACTGAATTTTGGAACACGTTGTTTAAACATCAACATTTCATTCAACAACAATTTTGAATGTTGCTAAAGTCCCTCTCTAGACCCCTGATGAAGCCACACGGCGAAACGCGTTGGGTACAGAGACAAATTAAGTTGTTTATTGATGAATTTTTATTGGAACATCAAATCAACGTGTTCAGCCATTCTTATCATTCTGTTGAGCCCTGCCTAGATTTGCAAGTATTTTGATATTCATCATGATAGCAGAACTCATTTTAGGTTTGCACTGGTTTTGCTTGAATCATTTTTGATTTGTTTTGTTTATAAAATTCAATCACATTTAAAAACTTTTCACTAATATTTGTTGCCTGAAAGAGCCATTCCTTTCTCCTTACAACTTTGTAAACTAACATTGGCTTTGCAACTTGGGTAATGACCCTTTACTATGAACATATCTTACCCCAGGGGGTTCTCGATGATATTATCTTTAGAAACATTGATACTACGAAGGAACCAAGGTATAAATCTGAGTCAGCTTCTCCATCCAGGAGACCTCAAATCCTAGAGTCTAGGAATGAAAACCATATTTTTAGTTTTACCGGTTGACTTTAAGCTTGTGTTTGTCTCGTGTTTCCCAATCTCATAAAAAATAGAAATCAACAAGACAGACAGGAGGTTTGAGGCTCCATTGACTCTCATGGCAGCTGCAGCTCGGCGACACTCGAAGAGCCTCAGCCCTGTCTGGAGGGCCCTCATCTTTCCCTCCATGGAAAAGAAATCAACTTCACATATCTGCTCCAGAGACCGTCCTTCTTCGCTAGATAAACAGCTTCATTTTCTCTGCCGAAGAGTCGCTAAGTCATTAAAAACTTCGCTTTCCTGCCAAATGCCTTTTTCTGAACGCAGAAAGTCAGATTTCTGTCTGTTTTAAGCTGAAATAGTAATTAAAAATAGCGGTTTAGGTTTTATATAAAGAAACAAAAAGGGCAGCTTACTTCCCCGTCCTGGTGAATCATAAAGAGAAATGTGTGGAGAACATGTAGAGCACTCTGCAATGCAGACAGAAATGATTGGCTCACCTTGTAGTACCGGGGTGGGGGAGGGGGGGTTGTGGGACGTTGGATTGTCTGCAGTTTGATTAGCATTTAAAAACAATAAATGTGTTTTATTATTAGTACAAAGAATACATAACATGAATTAGATGAGTTTCCAACGTGTTCCGCTATAAAGATAATTGAAGGTTCAATTTCCAAAAAACAGACTCAACATGAAATAATAATAATAACATTTACATTTAATTCTTAATGATCCTCGTAGAGAGATAAAATGAAAAAGACAGAAGGGATGAGAGAAAATTCTGCCAGGATACAATGTAACAAAGAGGTAAAGATGGAGAGGGAGTTCTGATTGGACATCCCCACTAGCCAATCATTAGGAAGGAAAGGCAGCTCTTATTGGACATCCCCCCTACTAACCAATCATTAGGAAAACAGCTCTGATTAGACATCCCCCTTACTAGCCAATCATTAGGAAAGAAAAGCAGCTGTGATTGGACATCCCTCTTACTAGCCAATCATTGGGAAGGAATGGCAGCTCTGATTGGCCTATCCCCTATAGTGGCAAATCATTAGGAAAAAGAAGTATTTCGACTTGCCCCCCACACCTTAAAAGCCAATCACGAAGAAGAAAAAGCAGTTCAAATTGCCCCCCCCCCCCCTTAGTGCCCCTGGAGCAGTTTCGTCCTCTTTAGTTACCCTGTCATCATTTTCCTGTTTTTGTAATTTCTGTTGGTTTTCTTTGAATAATTTGTTTAGAATAGAAATGTTTTTTCATTGCTTTATGCTGAAATCTGTATGTTACAAGTACAATTATGCTAATCTGGATCCATAATGCAGATGGCTGAACCCTTGATGATACATCATTTGCATCTATTGAGATCATATTTTGGCTGGGTCTGTAAAATATTCACACCATCGATATAACAATTCCTAAATGAATATGAATAGAGTCTCTATCTGTATTTGAATGTCTCGCTCCTATTTGTCAAGTTCCGCCCTCTCTGTAAGCCCCACCCACACGGATCACAACCTGACCAGGAGGATCCCCATAAAATCATGTGATAGCGCCGCTTCCCAAGACTTTTCCCTAAATTTGTAATTTTTTGTTCCTGAAGTTACTTTGTAAAATATATTAATTTATTTCCACATTATAACTCCCTTCCATAAATCACAGAGCAGCACCATAAACCCCAGCAGTACCTGTGCAGAACATTCCACTATCACCCACATCATTGCAGGCAGTCATCAGACCTTGTAATGGAGCCGGCTTGGAGGTATTCTTTCATTTCCCCATCACTTCTGAGAAGTACGGAGCGTCACTTTAATCGTCAGGCTTGCTGTTTCTGGCGAACAATTGGGCGTTTATTGACTGTTAAATGTCACCAATGCTGTAATAATGGAGTTCTGTGATTGCTTTCAAGCAAGTAATAAGGAAATTTTGAGTTTAATATTCATCTTTATTCTCTTAAAGCATAGAGCTTTCCATACATAGAGAAAAATCAGCTTCTTCTATTCTTCTGCGGGGAAAGATTAACTTCACAAAGGAAATTGTGCTTTTGTAATGCACTAATATGTTTTCAGATTGCATTCTCTTCATTAGTATGAACATAACGATAATTTAGATTTTTATTGTTATAAAGCAGAGCGGCGAACCAATAGGTGGGCATTTAAGGGTTAACAGGTTTCTATATTTCTGAACGGTTCCCTTTGTCTTGGTTTAAATGTTCTGATAGAGAGAGGATACCGGACTCAAATAGCAATGTGCTGAGGCTTTACTTTAAACACAAAAATGTATATAGCGCCAACATATGCAGTGCCTTATGAAGTCCATAGCTGTGCACTAATTGCCCCTGAAGGGCCTACAAAGTCCCTGACATTTTATGTCAATATTACAGATCTGCTTTGAATATTTGCAGTCAGGCAGGTTATTATTGCAGAAAGGAACAGATGATATCCCATCTGCAATAAAACATACTTATATACATATTCCCATCCATACTGAGCTGTGTATATGCCGAAATATGCCGAGAATCCCAGCATCCCCTGGGGCTGCCAGGACAGAATGAACCGCGTGGGAGGTTCTACTACCGACCCAGCCAATCAACATGATCAAAGATCAGAAAAGCGAAGGAGAAAAGGTGGCATCACCTGCAATGACATGAGACAGGTGAATGTATTTGAAAAAATTGAGTTTATTTTATTGCAGAATAGACATCACTTTAACACCGTAAGGCCAATTTTTGTTTCAGGGGCTCAATTACCTACCAATGTGTTTTTTGGAATGTAGGAGGACCAAAGGAAACCCACATAAATATGAGTATTAATATTGTTACACAGTACTTATATAGCGCCATCATATTACGCAGCACTGTACAAAGTCCATAGTCATGTCACTAGCTGTCCCTCAAAGGAACTCATAAATCTAATGTCCCTACCATAGCCATATATACAGTCTAAGGTAAATTTGGGGGTAAAGCCAAGTAATCTAACTGCATGTTTTTAGAATGTGGCAGGAAACCCACGCAGAGACAGCAAACTCCATGCAGATAGTGTCCTGGCCGAGATTCGAACCTGGCGCTGCAAAGACCAGAGTGCTAACCACACAAATTCCATGTAGGTGAGATTGGAATCGGAAACCCTTGTGCTGTAAAGGCAAGAGTGTAAGTCTGCCAATGGAGCTGCAAATGCCATGGCAGGCAGAATGATCTGCAACCGGCAAGATTTATAGTGAGCTATGACTTGCAAGGAGGAACTAAGGAACTGACTCTCTCTCTAGTGGTCAAATTTGCCAGGAAATGCACATTGAGGCATAATGTGGAAGCCTAAAAATCCTGTAGCCAAAATGTTCCAAACATAAAGTAAAGTTGAGCTTTTTGGTGGTATTTGATAATGGTTTATTTTCCTTATTTCCAATTTTCTTGTGTGCAGCCTCAGCCCTACACTAGTGCTGTATTAGATGCAAATAAAAGAAGGGCCCCCCCATAGGGTGTAAGAACCCCCATTTCCGGCCTTTCTTACAATCCCCGTCGGTGCTTCAGTACAGCTGAACCAGAAGTCCCATTAATGCAATTTATAGATCAGGACGAATCTTTTACACTCTCGGCTTAATTGATGCCATAACTCTGGGGACCGTCCAGATCGTGCCCGACCGCTGGAGTTTAGTTAAGAGAAGCGCTGAGGCGACAGAGATACTAAATTGCTATTAAAAAAAAAAAAAGTTGATTTAATAAAGCGAATTCGATTGCTCAAGTGTAGCATGTTTACCAGTAATTGAACCATTAATTAAAAAAATGGCACTTACGTATGTAATCAGCTCCGCTCGGCTGTCCTTACCTCGCCGGCTGCTCTCTACGGGCCCTCAGCCTCCTCGCAACTCCAAGGCCCCGCAAGATAAAACTTCTATTAATTATGGAAGTGGAGACAAGGTGATTACTGCGCCGCAGGCGAGGGAAATGGTTGCTTTGCAGTTGCCGATATGTAAGGCCCACCAAGGTGCATTTATGGTAAATAAAGCAAACCCGGCCATGATTTATCAACCTGCAGTATCATTATTGATGATAAATGGCGCTTCTGGCATACTAAAATAAAACATGACAGCTGAGAGACCACTTTAGCATGCCTATTTAAAGCCAGAACCTTTTCTAAATTTAAGAGGGGAAGTTTTAGAACCTGTGCCAAATTTTTATTGCTATCTCGGTCTCCTCTGATTTGCCCTGATGATCATTGTAATTGGGAACAAAATAAATAAAAAGTGATGAGAAATCCAACAGTTTTGAGTTGTCACTTTAACAGGAAGGGGGGGAAATCTTCCAGCAAGGGCAACTTTTCCAGTGACAACTAACAAAATTCTTTCAATTTAAACTGAACTTTAGGATTAGCATTTATTGCAAGAAGCTCTTACACAGAGCCAAAGAGAATGATTTATTAAACCTCACCAAGACTGGGGAAGATAGATCACGAGAGAACCTGGGTGAACCAGCACACCTGGAATTGATTTCCTAAAATATTATTACTTGGCAAATGTTTTCAGACCTGGACCATATCTATTGCAGGTTTGCTAGATCACCCATGATCTATCTTTTTAATAAGTTTTAATAAATCATTCCCTTTGCCTCTGTGTAGGAGCTTCCTGTAATACAGACCGGTCACTGCTACTCTCTGTGGTTCTGCAGGGTGACTGGTCTTGTATCCGCCTCCCTCTCTATCACCCAATAGGAATATAAAGGACATTGTAGGCATTTACTACACTTTTAGCTTTTTATACACCAAATCCATTCAGTTCTTGAGTTTAGATTTACCTTCCGTACATAGCTGTATATATCCTTGGCTCCTGCTTGCATCCTCCCATTCCACGCTGATGAATCGCTATAAATTTGCCATGCTTGCAGCATCCTTCCCATGATCTGCATACGCAAAGCACCGTCAGTTACTTTTCTTCTATTGCAGCCACCTTGTGAAACATTCAGTTCCCCTTGGGAGAATTACGTTTTATTTAACACGCACCCTGCACTAACATCTGTCTGCCTCGGCTCTGTCTCCGCAGAATCCCATTACCACCTGCCGTAGCGTACCGCACGGCGCTGTGTTCTGGGACATAAATCCAGGTGATGGGAAACGCCGGGGGCTTTTACAACACTCAGCAACCCCACCGCGGCCCGCGCCCTGGTACAATGAGATTTTATGGTCTCCACTGAGCACAGGCACCCATGTCTAGGTCATTAAAGGGATCTTATATTTTTATTTTGCTATATCAGAGAATGTGAGGTTTTGTTTTATGTCTGCATGAATAAACTTATAACGTCACAATATATAGTCGCTGTATACTTTATCCCACATCCTCCTCTTTTTATGATCAAAAGTCTGGCCTTGAGCTCCATCCAAGTGACTTTGTCCAGGCCGTGTGGTCATTATGATACTATTCTATATTCTAAGTCTGATAAAGTGTGTTCCTGATAAAGTATATATTTATGCGAAACGCATCAAACTGATTAATTGAGACCACTGTGAAAAGGGTAAAATTGTGTAACAGATATTGTTCCCAAGAAAAATTAGTGTAGCAGTGGAGAGCTTCCTAATAAAGGTGATGAACTGAGGTTCATACAATGGCCCTGATTTATTAAAGCTCTCCAAGGCTGGAGAGAATACACTTTCAGCAGTGAAGCTGGGTGATCAAGCAAACCTGGAATGGATCTGGTCCAGGATTCAAAACATTTGCTAGCAAATAGCAAATGCCTTTTAAAAACCCATTCCATGTTTTCTGGATCACCCAGCTTCACTTCTGAACGTGTATTATCTCCAGCCTTGGAGGGCTTTCATAAATCAGGCCCAATATCTCTTAACAGGGATTGTGCCAACCCCGAATATACAAAAGCAAAAAACAAAAGACACGTGGGGTTTTTTTATAGGCAGTTGTGCCAATTGTATTCAGTGATAATACTCATAGAATACATAATCATAGTAGTGCAAAATCAAATGTACATAGTCACAAAATAATAATAATAATAGACATTGTTAAACCTTTTTATCCTTGTATAATAAATGATAAAGTATACATAATGGATTATTTATTGCCTTAAATAATATTTGTGATTGGGTTATCTAATTTTGGGGTGAGGCATTAGTGATATAGCCAGTTGGGGAAACAGGTTATTATAGGCTATATGGTCATTAGTTTGCTGCAGGCAGGAGGAAGGATTTCCTCAATCAGTGATCAAATGGTAACAAGTCACAAGGTGAGCGGCTTTGGATGGGGTGGATTTGTTTCGGACATTTGTGAACAGGTATCTGGATTTATATAGCTATGTAATTTCTAAAATGACATCTCGGAGCCTGAACATAAAGGGGTTCCATTCTGCAGGAGAGAAAAGCAGATGAAAGTAGGGGGAGTATTATTCATTTGACTGACGTATTATTGAGCTTCCGATATCTTTTCTTTAGTTTTGCACATCGGAGCTCCGTCCACTTTAGTTAGAAGGTGACATTTCTTCCCTGACACTGATGAAAGGTTCCACCTTTACTGCACAATAAAAACTCTCTCCGGATAGATTAATTGGCTTGGTGCCGGAGGGTAGAATATCTCCGCTGATGGACGGCCACATTGTTTCAATGTTTGTTTCTGGAGATCTAATGAGACAGCACCGTGTGATGGGGAGTGATGAAACGCTGACCTTTAAGAAAGTAAATGAGGGGAAGGGGGCAGGAAGTTTGCACAGAGACAGTCCAATTCTTTAGCGAAGTAACAGACATCAATAAAGGGGAAGCGGAGAGAGGCCTCGCAGGATTGGGCGTTTTGTCTTCTGGAGAAGGAAAAATTTGGCAATTTGTGCTCAACATGGCTATTATTATTCATAGCAGAACTCTTTCCGTCGTCTGTATAGATACCCGCTGGGTTCTGTCAATTGACATCTACTTGAAGTCAACCGGCTGTTTTAATTAGCAATTATTACTAATAGGTGGATTCTAAAGGGAACCCTGAAATCTGACATTGACAGGTTCACTTTAATGGCAACCTGATCAGATGCAGAAACTCATCATCCTTATTCAACCTCACTTCTTTGTCTGGCCTCTAGTAGGGATGTGAGGAAGCTTTGTATAAGATTATAGGGATCAAGGCCCAATTCCAACACAGGTACTATTTACCACCTAAAACGTTGCCGGACCGTCATATGGACTCCCCCACTGACCAAGCTAGAACCTCTGATTTTGTGACTTGCTACAATGTTGCAGTTTGCTAACATTGGAAGAGGAGATGGGAAATGCTGAGGATATCAAGCCCAATGTTGGATTATTTCACCCACAATGGGATATGATGCTATTACTGTCTATTGTGACATAGAAGGAATCGTCCAATTTAAGGATAGAGCCGCGACACCTCTGACTATATAGTTTTATAGTATTCTTATATACCATAGTCTTATGGTATATAGAAACCATGAAGGATAGAATGCATCATAAATTATTATTTCAACTTTCACTGATACATCCAGGCAGGACCCCATACCCCCTTCATCTATCTCCAAAAGTATTTAGAAGAATTTATTGCAGAAGGACCCCTTGTCTCCACTGATGGTGGCCCTGCATCCGGGGCAATGAAAGCAGATTTTAGATTGCTTGCATTCAGCACTCATTGAACTCGGCAGCTTTCCATTCCGGGGCTGAGGTGATGATTCCCTCGTATTATCTTCGTATATTTTACTGGAAGGGTGAATATATTTCATGTCTCCTGTTATGGAGGACATTAAGGTAAAGTGATGGTTTTTCACTTTTTAGGATCCTCTGACACGTCTCCTTTTTGAGATAGAGATTTGATGGCGTCGGGGAAATGTGAACGCAGTTAAACCGTTACACCAGGCCTGCACCTCGCTGAATGTTGCCACTTTCCCTGGACTGAATGCAAAGTGACAAACGTTCAGTGACAAAGAAAAGGCAATAATATAAAAAAAACAATATCCCTTCTCCTGGAATGGCCTCGCAAAGGGGAATAGTCACAATTTATGTTCTTAATACGAAATTAAAAAAAACAGTTGAACTTCACAGGGCAAAAGAAATTCAATGGGAGAAGCCAAAGAGGGAAAATTGGGTCATAAATGAAAAAAAGCGTCCTTCACTCAGATCGACTTTGCTTTTAGCATTAAGTAATTTAAACTTTGCCTGAACTCTGTGTGTTGCCTATGTACCCTGTAATATATTACTGCCAGAGAATAAAGCACACGTGTACCTTATTTTCTAAGTTTCTTCTAAGTTTCTCCTAACTTTCTGTTTAATAAATGTTGTCAGAATTTAGGGGGAAATCCCTCTAATGGCACTTTGGATAGCAGTAAAAAACTAACAAGGGTTCTAATGTTTCCAAAAAATAATGTCCTGGCTCCTTTCATACCTCAAAAAGAAAGACATAGAGAAAAGACTGGTGGCTAAATTAAAAAATATATTTAGTATGAATGCTTATATGCCACATGAGTAAGGTAATACAGTGTTTACAGTGATGATATATTGAACAGGTAATATTGGGTTTGCTCTCCTATGCAAAGACACAAAGGAGAATGCCAGGTTTACTAAACAAAAGCCACCTGACTAATATTTGTAGGAATTATAATTGTCTCATTCCCAATGCGTTTTGCTCATCGGGCTTCCCCAGGGAACATGTAGAGACTTTTTAAATAACTGTATATTAAAACGAAATAAAATTGGATGTTTAAGCAATCGCATATAATATACAAGCTTAGAAAAAAACATCATAATATAATAATACGGTTGATGATATATTCACAATTACCAATGCTACCAAAGTATGTAATGAATATTGGTGGTGATAGATAATATTAATAACTTAGAGTAGAAAAGAAAATATAAGGTACTTACAAGCAGTTACGCACTTTCTCTCTTATTCCTTTCACACCTGTGTATTCCAAAATACACATACGGATGAATTTACCAGCATTTGTAGGACGATGTGTATACTGCAGCGCATTGGCATTCATTTTACGCAGGAACTACATATACAAGGCTCTTTTTATAAAACAGGGAATCTGACATTCCCTCAAATATTCCCTCCTGAGAATCTTGTAAGTTCATGTCGTTTCAATGGCAGTAACTGATTCCCACCAGGGAATGTATGAGGAAAACTCAGATTCCCTGTTTATAAACCGAGCCCACAGAAGTAAATGCTCTGAGCTGCCTGGCATTAGGAAGAGGGAGGTATGCATTGTTGTAGGTGTGTTTCGGACCATTCATAATTAATTGGCTTTGTAATGGGATGCATATTAATTCCCATTCAATGCGCATGCATTTACAAAACACACATGGGTATATATAAGGAAAAAATTTTCACTCAATCCTCTGAGAATCACACATATGATTGCAAGTTAACACCGAGAACTAAGCAATTTTCAGTTCAATCAACCACCAGAATCCGAATGATTGCAGAATCAAGATGGGTCAATAAACTTGGATACAGTTTATTAAAATACTGAATCAAAAATTGGAAATGGCTGCAGCAATAAATGAAATGTTTGATCGTTCCATCAAATTGCCATCTGTGTGTCCAGCTTGTGTAGGTCACCGTTTCAGCATTTGCCTTTGGATCTCCCCACCTTTTACCTTACATTTCTTTAATCTTTTAGCTTTTGTTTCTATAAAAGTGCAGCCGGCTGAATTTTCATAAAAATCATCATTTTTGATAGCTGTAACTGCTAGCTCTAAATCTTATCGATTGCAAGGTAAGTAGAAAAACACCTTCGCTGTATTTCCTCCGCTGACCGCCGTTTAGTCGGCCTGACAATCTTTAGCTTAATAAAGATTTCCTGTTCCGTGCCAAAACGCCTGTATTTGTTTTTCTTTAAGTTGAAAAATGAGCAGCCGACCCAAAGTTATTAGAATTTATACGCTTTACATTTTTGCCTTTATGAGAGTAAAATATGATCAATCACTGACAAGCTCCACTTCGGTGTTTGACCTTTCTTCCTCCTTGTTCGCTGGCGAATGGCTCGCGGTGCAGCTAATGACTTCTTTATTAGACTTCGTTGTTGTGACTCGAAGATCTCGGCCCTCATTCATCAGAAAGCATCGGAGCCCAAAACCTGAAGTGCAAGGAAGTTTCTGATGAGTTCGCGTCACGGCGGCCTGGAGTCATTCACGGACGTCCTTGTGTTCGGCCTCAGCATATTCAAAGCCCAAATTTAAAACTTGTTGCTGAACTTTTTGGGAGAATCTGCCCATTTCTGGGGGTTCTCTTTGTTCCTGGACACCAGAGGAAAATCACAATGATTTGACTTATAAATCAAGAAATTTCATGCGTCACTTTTGTATTTCTTGTTACATTGGCTGGGATTAAGGTCCTGGTTCATTCTTCATCGGAGACATTTTTTGTATGGTATCTGCTTGTGACCCTTCTTTTTATAAGGACTTTCAATAGATTGATTTTTATTGATTTTTGACAACATTTCAACAATAGACATGACATAAAAAAAAAAAAACACATACAAAGAAAAAACAAACACTGATACAATTCTTTTCATTGCATAATACAGCAGCATATGAGTATCCTTTATCTACATCTGAAAAACAGATTAACCATAATAACCGACTAAAGGGAAAGGAAAAGGGAAACCTAGGGGAAAATGCTATTTCTGGTCGACTACTATACACACCTGTGAGAAAAAAGCATTTCCTGAAATAGTCATATTAAAGAGAGATTGGCCAAAGAGTACAATTGCCATGGCTTCCATACCATAGACCATTTCTCTTGTGTGTCATTTAACCTCCCTAGCGGTCTAATTCTGTCTAAATTTCCATGCAAAAAGCAGTACAATTTTTTGCATGGAAATGTATTTTTAATTGTAGGCTATAAGATTTAGGCATAACTCACCGATAGTTAATAAAATAAAAAAATATATAACCATGTAATATAACTGTACAGTAGCATATATAATATATTTATATATTATATAATATATATTTCTTTGGATTGGACTCTATACAGCCCCCCCCCCCCCTACACACACACATACACACACACCGACGTCTCCGGGAAACCCCGGAGATCGTCTCTGCATTCTCCGGCTGGAGATCAAGGAGGAAGGATGTGTCCGGAGGACCTGCAGGGACCAGAAGGACACTGGGGGACAGCGACGGAACAAGATAAGTGGGTTGATGGGTGATTAGGGAATACAGATTTTTGCCTGGAAAATCCACCCTGAGTAACACTCGGGAATACCGCTGGGGGGTTAAAATTTTAGACAGCTTCTCATTTAAAAACATGTTGTCATTTCGTGATAACACCTCATGGTATGGAATTATTTGCTTCTTCCAATGTCTTACTATTGTTAAGCTACAAGAAGGATGTGAGCGCATGGCTTAAACTGGATATCAGTAAGGGTACTAGGCTTAAACTGCAGTTGGGCCTCCCAAGGGCGCCTAGGCACTTGCTTTGTGAATAATGTTCCCAGGAGCCTGAAGGTCCTACCCCAAAATCGAATTAAAGATGGACACGTCCACCATATGTGTAGATCAGAATCTCCTGGCATTCTCAAAAACATTGGTCAGAATTTGTTTGGGATATATGCTTCATCCGTGTTGTTAACATGTACCCCCTCATCATAACTTTAAAACCAGATTTCACCAGAGGAATATTTGTTGAGCATTTAAACCAGGGGTGCCCAACAGTATGATCGCGATCTACCGGTAGATCGCAAAGGCAATACAAGTAGATTGCGAGCCCTGCCTTTCAAAATAAACTCTACCGTGCACAGGAGTTAACTCAAACTTTTTTATTGTTGGTAGATCAATTTGACTTGGTCATTTTAAAGAGTAGTTTGCAAGCCAAAAAATGTGGGTACCCCTGATTTAGACATTCTTGTCCAGTTGCTAAACCATTCTGCATCCGATTCGGCACTACCCGAGTCTCGTCACCATTGGGTCTTATTAAGTGTGTAATGATGCCCTTTGTACCTGGTTGAATTTTAAGTATAGGACCGTGATGTGCTGGGGACATAATGGCGTCCGCAAACATATATGTTCAAAAAAGTGCGTGGTCATATGATGGCACCTTGAATTAATGATGTAATCCAATGTCTAAATTGCATTTATAAGGACTTTTTCACCTGTTTTAGTCCCCAGAATGTACCAGTAGGTTGACTGGCATCTACAGAATGTAATATATTGCATCTTACACATATCAGATGATTGTTGTCTGCTCGTCTTGGAAGAAAATCTGGCGTGTACGGAGGTCCTACCACATTATTTATCAATCAATCCATGCAAATTAATAAATGACTGACCAAGAACAGCTTACGGAGAAAAGCATAGGGGGGCGCCGCTTGCTCCATAGAACAGAACACTGTGTGTGCCATGCTTGTTCATTCTCCTGCCACTGGAAATGATCACAAAAGATCATTGTGATCTCTGCTAGGCGTAGGAAATGATTGTAGTTAACCCTGGCTGACTCCGTTTATAGATTCCCCGAAGAAGTGAGTGTAGCCACCTAGGGACAGAAATACTTATATTTGAAGAACCACCATGTTTAAAATAAATAAGAGAAAATCCTGAAAAAATAAACCAAACGCAGCCACCACATCTAAGTTCTAGTAAGCTGCAATATATACCATGTTTGCTTTTGACCTTCGGATTGGTTGTGTTGGGGGCTCGTCCGGGATCTGAACGATGTGAATGTTACTTTGCATTCTGTAGATCACTTTGAACCTCAGTTTTCACAAATCTTTAAAATAAGATGTATAAGACATTCACAGATAATAGGAGAAGGTAGCACTTTTGGGTGCTTTTTATATCTATTGGAGCAAACAGGAATTTGTAGAAAACAAAGTTTTAATATTAACAGAGACTGGTTACATCACTAAAGCATAAAAGCTGTTCTCCCATGATGCCATTGGAACTTTCCCTAGTCTGTTCCTGCATAAACTCTGCTTTCTGAGCCTGGTATAGCAGGCAAGGGGTGGACATGGATTGTTTGAAAGGATGTTTGAATAAATGAATCTCATTGAAGTGGAGGAATGAGTCTGTAGTTTGCAAGCCCTCACATTCAGTCTGGGTGACATTGATCACTAGAACAAGCATAGTGAGCTGATCTCCCTAGTGAGGACGGAGAGAGGGAAAACAGCCTGGGGTTCAATCTCCTCAACACTGCAAAACAAACGAGTTTTGGCTATAGATAAACGTTATTATAAAATATATTATATTTTCCAGGGTAAAAAAAAAAACATAATTTCCAAACTGCAAGCTATCTGGATGAAGACGTTTTGTCACAATTGGTTCAGTAATGACGGCTGTATTGATATTAATGGCAGAGTAAATGCGGTTCAGCGGGTTGGTCAGGGCGATATTAACCTCCATCATGTTGATGTGTCAATACCTGAGCAGAATGACTGTAATCCAGGCAGCAAATCCTTCCGATCAGAAAATAATTCTGGGCCCCGCCAGCGGTGAGAGGTCTTGTGACTTTAACCAGTCACATTACATATCCGGCTCTGGTTATTACCGCACTCCGCTCATTTCATGGCCCAGGGCCTCTCATAATACAAAACTTGTCCTGGAAAACAGAGACTCCCTGGAAATCGATATCCCCCGGGGCCATCTGACCGAACTCATAAAAGTCACCGGGCTGTGGAAGAGATGAGAATGAACGGAGGAATTTTTTATAATCATTATGGGGGGGATTTGATTTAATTCAATAATTTGGTGGTTATGTACAAATCGCGCCATTCATTGGATTCCTCTTGTAACGATTGGAAATATTGATGGGGTTGGTTCTGCAGGTCGGCACAACATTTCTCTGACTGTGGGCACCTTTTAACCCCACCAATGGGCATTTGATGACTGGGAGGTGCAAAGTGTGCCACTCCATGAGGGCCCTGGACCCTCCTCAGTTACAAGGCGCCCCTACGAGGGCCCAAGTCAGTTCTGCACAGGGGCCTGTTGTTGTCTACATCTACCGCTGCTTGATGGTACAGTGAACAGCTTCACAAAACCATAAATCCTCAAGGAAATTTAGATCCCAAATCATCTTCACCCAAACAAACCACAACTATTAATCTACTCTGCAATATTTTTTTGCTGTCCTATCCATGAGATTTATACAGGCTCTTGAAGTGCCCGGTACCTTTTTTCTTCTTTTTAAACAAGGACAGGCAATGGCTGTTTATGATACACAGATGTTGTTTGGCTGTGCGCTGTCTCTCCTCCATAGCAGCTTGCAATAGCTGAGCAGTTGTGATTCAGAGATCGCCCCGGGGGGATCCATATTGGCTAATGGAATTAGGCTTATCACACTCCAACTGCCAGTCATGCCCAGTGCGGGTCACAGCAGCCTCGGGATGGATGCAGACCGGGGAGGCTGCTTAAAACAGTGGAACAAATAAATTGTAAGGAATTGTAGGGCAAATTAAAAAACAAACCTTAAAAGCTGTAAGGGGATTGGGGTAAAACAGAGGGGTCACTTTACAAAAGAGGTGAACAGGGTGTTCGCAAGAAAAATGGCGCTGTTTGTATTTTTTACTTTGCCCCATTTATAAAAATGGCTGCTCAGCTGCTAAGATTGACAACTTTCAGCCTGATCACCAACTTTGCATTCCAGTGCCCTATTTATAATAATATGAAAATGGTAATCAGATGACTTTATAAACAGAGAATACCATGGATCACAATAGGGATCAAACAGCCCAATTGGCACTCATATGGCCATCAATGGGACAATTACCGCCAAGATCCTAACGTTTAAAAATGGCGATCAGAAGCTCCATTCACTTGACTGATGACCAATTTTGGGTAAAACCAGTATGACAGTCTGATCGCCAATGTACAAAAGACAGATTTGTGCTTTAGTTGTTGCTATTCCCTCGGTACTGCATTACAGAAACTGTTGACCCCTTCAGATTACTCGCTGACCCCAGGAGCTTACAATCTTATAATCCTGCCACAAGTAAACAGGCCAATATGGGTGGAAACCAGTGAACATACCCTTGTGATTGTAGAAGCATCTCCTACAGCAGCCTTTCGTTATGTTTTTAACCTAAGGAACCCGTTCTATAATTACTATATCCACAGCTCACAGTAAATTGCAGTGGGAAGAATGTCACCCTTACAGCCAAAAAGATCATTGGCGTCAGTTACTGACCTAAGAGGCACAAACTTCTTAAAGCTCAAGGAACCCCTGGGGCCCTCTGGAGGAACCTTTACACTGCTTTACATTGTCCCCAATGGTTACTGAACACGGGGCCCCTAACATAGCTGGTACAGTGACCCCCTGAGCCATAGCCAGGACATTGGCCCCAGGCTGCCATGTTGAAATAACAAATGCATTTTTTTATGAACAATGGAGGATTGCAGAGCAGAAGATAAAACAATTCAGTAATTAGTTTGCATGGCGGCGGCACTCCCTTGCATCGCTGTTTGACAGTTCATTACTTAATGCGCTTTCTCTAATTAGTAACGGTAATGACGCCACATTAGTCGATGGAGAAGCTGTTTACTTTTGGTGGGTGATAAAGAGCTGACGCTTGGAGACCTGCGCCGGAGAATATTCTACCAGCCATCGGAAACTTTAATTGTGTCATAAACGTTGAAAGTCACATTGTGAGTCCCGGGAGGGGGCGCCGTGCCTGGCACTAATTAAACATGTCAGTTATTATAGACAAGGTTATGTAATCAGAGAACACAGCCAGCCACACCGCTGAGGGTGATAAAGAGCACCTGTCAGATGTTCCTTTATGAGTCAGTCATCAAGCAAAGTCTGTAGTTATATGTCTGAATGTAGAGCGGTAATGTTAAAGCTGAACTCCAGGCAGATATAATGGGCCTGATTTGTTAAAACTCTCCAAGGCTGGAGAGAATGCACTTTCATTAGTGAAGCTGGGTGATCCAGCAAACCAGGAATGGATTTTACCTAAAAGTCATTTCCTATTTGTTAGCAAATGTTTTCAGTTCTGGACCAGATCCATTCTAGGTTTGCTGGATTACCCAGCTTCACTGATCAAAGTGTATCCTCTCCAGCTGTGGATTTATTAATATATCAATGTGTATATATGGACCTGAAACAGAGCGGGTATCAGCTTCTTGTAGTCTTTGTATATAAGGGATGAAGATGAAGAAGAAGCACAAGGAACCATCCAGTGCTGACAAGAAGCATGGTGATAGGAGGAATAAGAACAGAGAGATGAGCTCATCCATGTGCTTCTTCTCTTTTCATTGTCCAGATATAGGCTATGGAATATGACCACATGGGCTCAGAGGTGGTGGGTTGAAAAATGCTGGCCCTCAAACTGAGGACATCTTGTGTAAATAGGACAGTACTTCCCCTATATGCCACGATATTGATAAGAAATGCCCACCGCACACGGTCTGCTGGGAAATTGACACTTCCACTAGTGTTGACCTTTTGTGTCCCCTTGACATTCCCATTGGTTTCTTTTGACCTTTGTATCTCAACATTATACAGTAATAACGTGGAGGTTAGAAAGGGGAACTAGTAGGAGTTGTTGGGGAACAGACTGCCTTTCCTATGGTGACCACACTCAATCCTTGTACAATGTGTTTTCACTTCTTCTGGCTGAACACTAGAGGGCAGCAGAACAGCTAGACAAAGGGTGTCTACAATGAAAAACATTCCAAATGAAGCATGAGTTGTAGCCACAGGGATTGGTATAGCCCAAGAACAAATGTGATTTATGGGGACACCTTGAACACATAACAAGGGGAAGGAAGGGATCATTAAAACAAAAGACACACCAGCATCAATGCAGTGTTGTCAGTGCAGATACTGAAACCTTGGCTGGAGGTTTCATCTTTGGGTATATAGACACAATATTAAACAATCCTCTGATGTGTGAGATTTGGTACATTTAGTGCTGTTTGTCTTGTAATAAATGCACCTGAATGAGTCCCACAAAGCCGGGATCTTCCAGCTGCTCTGAAACAAAACTGAACATGATCAATAAATACCAAATATCAGGAAAGAGAGATATAGAGGAACACGACAGCTGGCTGTGACTCTGCACCGGCTGCAATATTTATTTCTTGTCTGTAATGGTGGAAGTTATGTCGCTTCCATGACATTTATGGACAGGAATCCTTGTTGCCATGGTGTCAACTGGAGCTTCAATCCTCATCGATCGTACAATGGCTCCACCTATGACAGTCAGGTGGGTGGAAGTCAATGCCGGAGAATTGTTCTTGTATTCGAGTTGTGTGGGCGGAATATGGGTCAGACCTGTCTTTCAGGAGACCTTCACTTCCAAAGATTGCAATGTCATCCATCCATCATCTGATCTCATCTATACCATCATCTGTCATGTCATCTATCATCTATCTATTCTATATTGTACTATTTATGATTCTCTGTCCGGTCTCAATCTTCAGCTATCAAATTTGCATCAATCTAGTTATTCTACATCATATTCATCTATTCATAATCTCTCTAATCACTAATTTTCTATGTCCTATCTCTAGATTTCTGTGCAATATGCATATTATATATCTTTACATCTAACTTTCTTAACTCACCTATCTGACTCTTCTCCTTTTCTATCTTACACTCTCCTATATCTTTCTCTCTTTTTCTTATCTCTCCCATATGTCTCTCTATCACATCTCTCTCTCCGATATCATTCTCTCCATTTCATATCTCTCTTATATCCTTCTCTTCTCACACTCCCTCTTTTATATCTGTCTCTCCTCTCTTTCTCGGTCTCATATGTCTCCCATATATCCTTCACCCTCTCATTCATCTCAATTATATGTCTCTCTATATCACGTCTCTCCCCCCTTCTCTCTCATATCTCTCTGTAACTCATATCTCTCTCGTGCTCATCTCTTTCCTCTCACTCTCTTTTATATAAGTCTCTCCCATCTCACTTCTTTATCCTTCTCTCTTTCTCTCATATATCCTTCTTTCATTTTATCTCAAAGCTCTTTCATCTCTCTCTCCTCTCTCTTTTCTCTTTCTTGATCGCATATCTCTTTCTTTCTCTCTCTCTCTCTCTCTCTCTCTCTCTCATCCTTCACTCTCATTCATTTGTCTCTCTTTCGCTCATTTCTCTCATATCTCTCTGTATCCTTTATCCTTCTCTCTATTCTTCTCTCTCTTTTACCCGGTATATTTTGCTCTCTTATCTCTCTATCTTGCTTCTCTCATATGTCTATCTCATATCTCTCTGTATCCTGTATCCTTCTCTCTCTCTCTCTCTCTGTCTCCTATATCATTCACTCTCTTTCATATGTCTCTGTGGAATATCTCACTTTTCATATTTTTCTCTCATCTCTCTCTATCTCTCGCTCGCTTCTCTCATATCTCTATCTCATATCTCTCTGTATCTTCTCTATTCTTCTCTCTCACTCCCCTATATCATTTTCTCTCTCTTTCATATGTCTCTGTCTAATATCTCTCTCTTTTATATTTTTCTCTTCTATCTCTCTCTCTCGCATGTCTATTCCATGTCTCTCTGTGTCCTGTATTGTTATCTCTCTCTTTCTCTCTCACTCTCCAGAAGATATTATTCTAGTTTCCCTTTGTATTGGACCTGTAAGAGCCTTCATCTTTCAGTACATCCATCCACCTTCTACCTGCAGAAATCTTTCTCCAGATAGCTGACATATCTTTTTCTTGGTAGCACAGAATCCGGAAACTTTTGACGTCCCAGAAAAATGTAGTTTGTGCCTCCCGGCTGACCGTGACTTTGTGTGTCTGAGAAGCCGGCCTTCCGCCTCGATTTGTCTACTAATAAAAAGCTAATGAAGCGTAACTTTGACATCAATCACTCCAGTGAAACTTGTATTTCCGAACGACAGAGCGGCGAGGAGGCGTGGGGCCGGCCGGGAATTCGCCATCTACGCTTACCGCGCTGGAAAGTGGAAGCCAAATGACGTTGGGGAAATAAATGGAAGGCAGAATTTAGACTTCAATGTTTTCGCATTAAGGAAAATTTAACACAGACGATCGCAGAGGAAATCTCTTCCCTCCATTGCTGATGTATCCGGACTCTGTAAATCATTTCGGTACTTTTTCATCTTCGACACTTCCCTCGAAATCCAAAAATCCAACATTTTGAGTTGCCATCAGCAGCGATAGTGGAGGGGATGGAGCTCCAATAAGATGAAAACGTGAAGAGATTTCCTTTCATTTCTTGTTGTGTCTTTAGAACAGGAAGTGAAGGGAAATCAGAAAACGGTTACTTAAAAGAAAAATATCTTCAACTTTTGAAACTGCAACTGGTGTGCAATGATGGGAATCGGTTACAATTTAAAATAACCGGTGACTAGCCATATGATCATTTAAAAATACGATGGACAGATGGATGCCAAGTAGAATTTATCTCTTTGGAGTAGAGTTCTAGGTTCAGCACACATTCTCAGGTTTTAATTAGGAATCCATCTGCAGACCGCCATCACTTCAGAAGAGATTAGAACTTGTTTGAACTCGGCCTGAATTTAGCATCAGCTGTTGATATAATTTCACGGTCACCTTGAATGGAGCTGCTTTGCAGTTTCAGGCCGCCTTTCATTAGTGAGCGGACGGTTGGTCTGCTGTTCAAAGTCACGTTGTGTCGTCTGGCGAGGAGGAATACCTGTCTCAGCCGCCTCGAGGACTGGCCTGTCTGAGGCTGGGGTTTCATTGTAGAATTTAATTTGCATAACATTGTATCCAGCGCGTTCACCTTTCCTGCGTCCTTTTTTTGCCTTTCTTGCAAATCTGATCCAGGTGTCTGAGAATAGCAGATTTTTTATTGTTGTCCTTGGGGAAGAAGCGGGAGGGGATTGTTTGTTGGCTTAGAGCATGTGATTTTTTGGCAAAAACTGATATTATTCCTCTTCTTCATTTATTCTGCCCTCCAGTCTCCCCTTTATTGATCCGATTTCCAGCCTCCCCTTTGTTAAATCTTCTATCCAGCCTGCTCCATGTTTAAATCTGCCCATTGGCCTTCCCTTCATTCTTGTACCAGCTCCTCTCCTGTACCTTAATTGCTTATCCTGATTTTACTATACATTTGAACTTCTCACAAAGTTAATTAGAAACTTAGAATCTGCAGCGGATCAGATTAAGCCAGGAAATGGGGCGGGCTCTAGGATTACCAGCATCATCTAGCCCCTCCCTCCAGAGCCTGACTGTCCTGGCCCCACCCATTTTATTCATTAGATTTCAGTCATGGAGGCTGGGCATCACATGTAAGTGCAACCTATGGTGATATGCATGCAAATTAAGGCATTTTGATGTTTGCATAACTCCTCCCAACAGTCACTCCATTGGCTGCATCAGGGCTCTTGAAAGCAGAAGAAAGAGAAGTTACTATTATTAATATTAATAATACATACAAACATAATATGCAGTGCTGTACAATAAACAGGGGTAGCCAGTTGTTTTATGTACTTCTCCTTTCCAGCCATGTCTACGCCTTCATTACAAAAGAAGTGACCCAGTGATGACATACAATAAGATGTACAGAAGTGTAATGCATACAAATAACCTCCCCACTCCCCCTAGGAACCTACAGCTTTAATGCAAACAAGTGGGAGGAGTTATGCAAATATTAAACTACCCTAATGGGTGGCTATGGGTCTGAAGGGGCGGGCACTCCTAGATAGATGGGTTTGCATGTAGACCACCCTAGGTAACACCAACCCCCAAAACTTTTAAAACAACTTATTTTTTGCAAATGTGTGCAGTCTGTTCCCAGTTTACATTAGAATATAATTACATTTAAAGAGCAAGAAAAAAAAACGAGCCGTTTACCTATTTTCCTCCAGTTTCCTCCCAGAAAATGACCCATACTAATCTAATCTGGCTCCAGCTGTAATCGCATTAGGGAATTCAGACCAATTCAGCTGTAGAATGTAAATATGCAATTCCACTAAAAGGCTAATCGTTATCAGGCGCTCGTCGCTTCTCCCTAATTGCCGCCGTTGCATTTTTTTTTTTAAAGGCGTAGCTCTTGTTAACGGCCACATGTACACGGTGGAGGTAATGGTGGGGAGGCGTTCAGCCGTGTAATGTCCCAACAGCTATGTTTAATGCTTCTTTAATAATTCAAAGCCTTTTACATATTTCAGACAACAATGTGCCTGCATTGCAAGCTGCTCTAAAGTAAAAAGCTTTGAAGGGAATTAACCCAATATTGCACCTAAGTATAGAAAACCATTTTTTTCCTGACCCTTTGGGGAGCCTTTACCTCCTGTCCTGTGAGATGCAACAGGAAGTTGGAGTAAAATCAGTTTAGAAGAAAAGTTAGAAGTTCTTTTTTGTCACCAAAATGAGTGTCCCCATCTAAAGGTCCCGCGACACTTCCTGGAAACAAATGGCTGATGGGATCACTTTAAAGTGAACTTGGCCTCCGATTTCTTTTGTTCATGTTTAGATATTTTACATGTTTTTGTAACACCTCTAAGCATGTTTTTGCTCTGACTGATCACACCAATACCTTCATCTTTTCCTCCATCCCCATCTTTAGATTCTCTCCAACATTTTTTTACACTTGGTGGGAAGAAGCTGTAGGTGGGTGGCAGCCCCTGTATTGTCACCCAAGTTTCAGTAGCCACTCAAAAACAGCCGGGTGGTTACTGCAAAATTCCGGGTGGTGCGCCCAGCTAGAAGGAGCTGGGGAGTACTCTTTATTCTGAAGAACCCATCTTTGTTCAGGAAGTGTCCAGGTCCATCATCTACTTCCTGGCACAATCGTGAATTTTAAGGCAAATATTTGCACCCTCTCACCTCGCTACAATGTTAAGCCGCATACACACCTGCAATTATTGTCGTTGGAAGGGATCTTTTACGACAAGAGACTGCACGATGCATGAACGGGCTCTATACATACAGCACCATTCTGCTCTATAAAGAGGGGAGGGGGAGAACGACAGAGCAGCATCCCGCTGCGCGATCTCTCCCTTCCGTTGCATTACCATTGTTCATCGTCCATTGTTCGTGGATCCGCCAGGACGGTTGTTCGGATGATGGACGACGGGTGCTGTACTGTACGGCCCTGAGCAGATTATCGGGCGAGAACAATTGGACGTGTGTACGTAGCTTTACTGTCTGATCACTGAGAGAAAGGAGATTCAGCAAATTCTTCCTCCTCCGTGCAGCAGATTGATGACATTATCTCAGCCCAGGCCACTTTTGCTTCATGTCAGGCTTTGAATTTCTGCAGCTTTGTAAACTTATTGCTTCGTCCACTTTAAGTTATTTGTCTTCTACTTTCTGATTTCAACGCAGCACTTAAGAGAACATTATGTGCACATAACGAGGGCAGAAGCCGCCCTGTAGGTTTTTGGCAGGTTTTCCAAATAAACTTATATTTCTTTAATCAAAGCCCTCGCCATTCCAAGGGACTCAGCACAAAGCACCCCTCACACTTATGCATAATTTAGAAACAAAAACTCTTACAGTGCAGCCAAAACAATGGCCGGACCTCGCTTATCCAATATTAATTATACCGCAGGCACTTAGCACCCAATCTTTAAAATGCGATCATGTCAGGTGATGGTGATTAAATATTTAGCTGGTGCATTGTATGGGAGGGGGGTGTCGCTTTGTACTCATCAGATAATGTCTCTGATAATTACACTGAAAGGTTCACAAACCATATGAAAAATGTTATATCTTCACATTTGTATCAGTTTTAGGAATAAATAATGTAGAGTTTTCCTCCATATTCTCTATTGTAGTTCATTTGGGCTCCGCCTATATTTTAACACTTTTCTGGCTGCCATAGGTGCTCTGTTCACTCATGGAACCAACATGGACCAATGAGAAGGCACTTTGGTGAACATGGTTGCTGCATTACCCTAAGGGTGCTGATTAAGTTTTTGCAATATGGGAGTAGCAAATGTTTTATTATGTGTGTGAGAGGCAACAATCGAACTTCTTCCCATCTATTGGCCCATTACTATATTGGGCGGTTTCACAGATCTGTAGTAAAGTCATTTGTGATTATGTGATTGGCTGCCTTATTACAGGGTCTGGGGTGGATCATGTGATCATAGCAGGTAGACTTTCCCGCCATATTTGTTCAGGAGGTGGTGTTCCCACTGACAGAATTAGTCTTGTAAAGAATCAATTTTTTTTTTAAAAGTGATTGTGGTTGGATCCTGTCTATTTGTGGCAAATATCTCAATTTCTTTATATTTTGTGTTGATGTTTCTCAATCAGAAAACTTTATACTTTCCTCACTAATTGCAAACATGGGCTGTGGTTATATTCAGTGTGTTATTTTCTTGTTATATTACTTTAAAAAATAAAAAATTACCAAAGGAAACCATCTTCAAATTGCTGGACCACCCATTAGCACAGTAAAGTGAGAAAAACTGTGAATGCCGGTGGAGGAGCCTTACGCCCTCTAAGATTCTCCATGAGATTATGAGGAGGCAGTAATGGGTTTCGGGCTACCTTCCAGTAAGGTATAACAGATGTGTGATATTGAGGGAAGAAATTGATTTTAAGGTGTTGTAACAAGTTCACTGCTCCTGGTATTAAAGTCCTCTGTCTTTTTGTCTTGCAGAGACTCCTCAGAAGGCGGAGGAAGTGGTGGCGGAACCATTCACAGATTCCTCCCTCTTCTCCCACTGGGGTCAGGATCTCAGCCCTGAGAACAGAAGGATTGCCCTGAAGCAGTTCCAGTACTATGGATACAATGCTTATCTGAGTGACCGCCTGCCTCTGGACCGACCCCTTCCCGACCTGCGACCGGCAGGGTAAGAGATTACTATCATGAAGTTTTCAGTTTTCTTTTTTAAATATCAAAACCGGATGCAAAAATTGCCATGCGCATTATGTATCGTCCACTCAAAACCTATATTTAGCATCTGGACGATGATGGAGTGGTAACTCCCTGACAATCTGTTCTATGTTTTGGAGTTCCTGGGTTTGCGCACTATGTTCTTGTGCCCATTATGGGGTTTCACCATCTCAGAGTTCATAGGAATCTACTCATTATGAGGGACTCCCATCATCTCTGTGCTTGGTTCCTGGGTCTATACTCCTGCTGTACCTATTGTGAGGTTTCCCACCATTGCTGCATTGAGTTCTGAGGTCCGTACACCTGCTACACCCTATATAAGGGGCTCCCATAAACTCTGCTCCTGGTTGGCACATCTGTTGTACCCAGTATAATGGGCCCCTATTGTCCATGTCCTCAGTTCCCCGGTCTGCACACCCATTGTGCCAATTATAAAGAGCTCCCTCCTTCCTTGCACTGAGTTCCTGGGTCTGCACACCCGCTGTGCCTATTTTAAGGGATTTCTGCCAACCCTGCCTGATTTTGAATTAGTTTTATATCATGAAGAATGCAACAGGAGTGGATGTAATGCCCAAGGTGGGTGGAACCATCAGGTAGATGGCAATGGATCATAGACTAACCACGGCACATAAAAGACATCTGTTGGAGGATTGACCCCTTGAACCAATCTGATTTACATGTATGTTTAAAATGTAGATAATATTAGAATAGTATGTGGTCCCCCTAACTTATATTTGTATGTATAATACATTACATATTCAGAATTCTGGATATAAATTGGGTTATTAATGACAAGCATGACTGGTCCTCTTTAAAGAGAATCCCATCTCACAGAGAGCGACGGCCCTTTCCTAATTGTCCTTCGGTTTTCTTGTCATACATCTGCAGCATTAGCGGATCTGTCTGTCAGCGAGCTGACTCATTCTCATTTTGTTTTATGACACAGAAATGCTTAGCCTGGAAAAAAAAAAAGATTTAATGCTCGCTCTGGATCTCCATCCCTTATCGATCCTTCCAGGTCCCAGAGACACCGGGGCCATTCTGGGTGCATGAGAAAGTTAAGGGATCGGTAAAATGAAAGCCAAAAAGTTACTGTAAAGGGAACAATTTGTTTGTTTCATAGATTCTCTTCATTTGTTATTTACTGTAATAAAACATAAGAATGAAAATGTTATGATCTCTATAGATCAAGTAGATAAGAAATACTTTATATGAATATTTCATATTTACTGCTTGCAGCCAGCAGGTGGCTGTAAAAAGGAGCTAATAATGGAAATCTGATTTGGGGGAAGGACACGCCCCTTTGTTTCAGCCAGCAGGGACACCCCCTTCCTGTCTTATAGCAAGTGGACACTTTGCTCCTTATCTTCTATCAGATGGACACACACCTTTCTCTCCACCCCAGGAGAAGGCCTTGTGTCTTCCCACTGGCAGCATTTCCTGGCAAAAGGAAGCGGTAACTGAACTGCCAGACTGACTGCCAGGGTGAATAAGCCCTGGGTGAAAGGCTTTTGCAGCTGCTTGCACACATACAGACATTTGCCAATGCCAGAAAAAGCCCAGCAGGGGCTGCCAGTTACCCCTCCCAGACAGTAGGCACGTCCAGGTGGCATTACCACATACCATAAAGCATTCACACTGCCCATGAGGTTGCTGGGCATTTACCGCTTTCTTGTGCCAGGGAGCTGCTTCACCTAGTGGCAGCCCCATAGAAAATGAATAGGGGCAGCAGTGATTGGGACCAATAATGCTCACTGCTGCCGGCTATTATGTGATTCTAAGGGAACAACCGCTGTGGGCCAAGAGACCGACAAGGTGCCAGCCACCAGGAGCCACGCTCAATCCTAAAGCAGATCTGAACTTTCCTTCAGTCTTCTCTGAAATATTGTATCTATGCAATGTAGATGTCATTGATGTATGGATACAAAGTGATAATAATATTAAAAATAACTCTGTACTCACCAGGGATTATATATTTTATATATTATATTGGTAATGGACATGCGGAGTCCACATTGGAATGAGTTGGAGATATTTCAGGCTCTGATGTTTGTAGTGCAGCTCGCTATAGAGGTGTCATGGCTCCGCTTCTATTAATAAGGTGCAGGTGTTCCTCATTATATTGGTGCAGCGGAGCAGCGTACAGGTGTGAGCTCGGAGGAGTTTGGATGACATCCATGTCAGACCGTTCAGTGGTAATCAGTCATAGTGAGTGGGTCTGATCACCTTGTACATCTGTGTCCTGGCACTACATGTCTCAGCATGCCCTGCCAACCTTGAATAAAACATCTGAGGATTGTGGAAACAAAAAAAAGCAGACTACAAAACTTTCTATGCAGGATTTGCGTTTCCGTTTGTTAGGAAATTTGAGTTTTAGGAACTTTTGATTTTCAGCTATGGGTACTTTACATATTATTATTATTATTACTACACAGTATTTATATAGCGCCATCATATTACGCAGCGCTGTACAAAGTCTATAGTCATGTTACTAGCTGTCTGTCAAGGGAGCTCACAATCTAATGTCCCTACTATAGTCATATGTCATTAATGTAGTCTAAGGTCAATTTAGGGGAAAGCCAATTACCTTAACTGCACATTTTTGGGATGTGGGAGGAAACCGGAGTACCCGGAGGAAACCCACGCATACATGGCGAGAACCTGCAAACTCCACGCAGATGGTGTCCTGGCTGGAATTTGAGCCTAGTGCTGGAAAGGCGGGAGTGCTAACCCCTGAGCCACCGTGCTGCCCCCAATGCATCGGTTGTGCCCCTTACATTTGTCAGAAATACCTGCAACATCCATGTGTGGTGGGAATGTCCCCTTCTGCCCAGGATGCAGTGATCAGGATGGTGCAGCCAATCACCACGTCTGAACACCATCACATGGGGTGGGGAGGAGGTCAGCAGTGCTGTGTAAGCTCTGACACATAGGGCCAGCAAATGTAAACAACCAATATGGCCGCTCCTCCATAATGTATCACCACAAACTAGAAACATTATCTATAATGAACATGCTGTCAAGGCTTTCACCCACTTATTCGCATGTATATTCACACATATATTTAAAGAATAAACAAAAGGTTGCTCTTTAAGGCGATCTCTGCTTTTTAACAATGGGCTCCCTTTGTTACTTGCAGAGGAGTCGGGGACATCAGTGCTTTCTGTGAATACTTAGTAACCATGGTGACGGACACCTCGGCTCCATTAGGTTCGGCACTTTTAGTAGAGCGTCTTCCCAAGGTTGTTTTATTTTGAAAGCGGACAATGCACGCCCGCACGCCGGTAAAAGCCTTCTGTACTCCAGTGCAGGGTTTTGGCGTTCGTGTCAACGCCCTACGCGGGCCATTGTCATTTCACCACTGTAAATATTTGTAAAGAAAATCAAAGTCAATCGGAACTTCTCAGTGCAGGCAAAACATTTTCCAGAGCTTTGTGCCTTGTAAGAATGCAGAAAAATGCTATATTGGGGTTAGCGCTCTGGCCTTTATTTTATTTATATTATTATTATTACTCAGTATTTATTTAGCGTTGTTATATTACACAGCGCTGTCATGTCCCTCAAAGGAGCTCACAGTTTAATATCCCTACCTCAGTCATATGTCATTAATACAGTCTAAGGTCAATTTTTAACCCAATTAATCTAACTGCATGTTTTTGGGATGTGGGAGGAAACCGGAGTACCCAGAGGAAACCCACCCAAGCACGGGGAGAACATACAAACTCCATGCAGATGCAGCCTGTGTTTGCGCTTGGGTTTTCTCACACATCCCAAAAACATGCAGTTAGATTAATTGGGTTAAAAATTGACCTTAGACTGTATTAATGACATATGACTGAGGTAGGGACTGAGAGTTAGCTAGTGACATTACTATGGACTTTGTACAGCGCTGCGTAATATGTTGACGCTATATAAATACTGTGTAATAATAATATATAATAACCATAGATCTGCAAGAAATACAGCGAGCTCCAGGTGACAACTCTGCTGCACTGAAATCCCAAGGTGAGTTGTCACCCAGTTACTGAACTCCAGGACACCTTCAGTGTTTTCCATCTCCATACATCTTCCATTAGTCCTGATGCAGGCAAGGGGCTGGCTCCTGGGAGGGGTGGTGTGGGTATTACAAGGAACATTATATTCACATGCAGACATCCTAGCATTCAGGGAGGGATTTATGGGGGAAAAAACAAGCACCCAATAAATAGTTTTTGAGAAGTTTGGTGCATGTGCAATGTTACACTCTTGCTGTTGCCATATAACAAGCATCCCTTCCCAGCTAACAGTACTTAAAAAAAAAAAAAAAAAACTCCTCATTGGCATTGGCAAATTTCAGTGCCCTTTTTGTGCCCTATGGATAATAATTCTAAAGGGGCTTTACCAGGAGCATGACACTTCAAAGAACATTCCCTGAACTCCTCACATACCCAGGCAGGGCCATCCATCTCTTATCAGCCCCAGCTGCAGCCTCTCACCTTGCTACAAAGGTACAATGCTGCAATTGGATCACTAGAGGGAGAGTAAGGAAATTCCTCCTTCTGCATGCAGCAGACTGATGACATCATCCCAGCCTAGCCCATGTCATTGATTTGGAGTTTGTCACCTTTTTATGATAAAAGGTAAAACTGTTGCTGCATAATGCGATGTGCCAGAATTTATGATAATTTATAAAGTTACTGGAAGATCTAATTGAAGACTTTGGGTGATTTAGTAAATATAACAGCTTGCCTGTACAGACCTAACAGCCGATTATCCGTGTTAATATTCATAATGTAACGGCGTCCTGAAAAATCCACGTTTCAGCTTTCTGACAGATTGACACGATTGGGCTGTGTGTGTGGAGATGATTAAGAGGTTTAACAAGCTGTGCCGCACACTCGCAACGCCGCTCGCAGAGGAACAATAGACGGAAAAAAAGAAATAAACGCAGAGTTGGACAGAGCAGCTCAGATTGAGGGAGATGAGTAAATTCATAAATATTAATAGGAGGGAGAGATGAGGAACGACAAACTGGCACGGTAATCATAGATTTGTCTTCTAGAAGGGTTCCGTGCTGTGATCTGTGCTGAAAGAGAGCAGTGACTACACAAAGGCAAATAAAACTCAGCACAGCCTGGCAGCAAGGCTTAAAGCAGAACTCTGGCCAAAAAACATTCCCACAATCTCATTTTATTATAGATAAATAGATTTTAAAATGCTGCAGGCTGTGGCTATAGATTTATGGGCCCTTTGCCTTGAATCTTTCCATGTAAACTTCAGAGGTGGCCTTGTTTCTTCCATGCACAAATCTATGGTTGGCGTCTGCTCTTCCTTACATTGGTGGTCAGTGTCTGTTATGCATAAAATTACTATAATTTATTATAATAAATTTAAGTACAAAACCTTTAAAAACCTAATAAATTGATAATTAACATACACACAATGAAATTATTGTCTTTCCACACTAATTTTTTAGAGTGCAGTGGTCTCATCCCAACCCGTTTCGCCCATGAGGGCTTCCTCGGGGGATACAGAGACCTATTTTGAAGTACTGGAATTGTGTCAGGTAGTGATGGTTTATTAGATGATTGGGATACCAATCACCAAAGACGTTGGGATGCTTTAGATGTCTGAAGTAATAACTCGACAAATATATTAGGGATGTCATTTCTCTCTAGTGTTGGTTTAAGGAAGATTGTTAACTGTTTTATAGTGCAGTAGCTTTAGTGTAGTAGTTACGATTCCTTATTGTTAGGGAACTCTTGTCTGATGAAAAAGTGAACCTACGGCAGCCGTACAATCAAAGGACCTTTGTTTGGACGGCTGTCGTGGGTTCACTTTTCTATTTCCCTAACAATAAGGAACGCTGATACCAGCCCATAGAATTATAGATATTTTGCAAGGCTCAGATAGCTCCTCTGGGAAAACCAAAAAATGAAAGTAGCAGCAGACCTCACTTTACCCCCTATATCTTTTCCTAACCTTTGTCCCTTCCTTCTTCCACCTGTACACTGCCCCCCATTAGTTTTCCATATTTCTGGCCATTTTACCATCATACAAATAGATAACATTCATAGAATTATGACACGAAGACATGAGATCTGTAATGTACTTTGGAATGCATTGCAATACATCAGTTTTCTTGTACACATGCTTCTCTTACAATGTTTTTGCTGTGCAGATGTGACTTCTTGCTGATAAAATATATTTTACACAAATAAGGAAATAACATAGAAGAGAATGCTGACCATAGAATATAATTGAAGAATCTCGTCCTTTATTTTGCAGGTGTAAAAACCTCTCCTACCCGGAGCAGCTCCCCCAGGTCAGCATCATCTTTATATTTGTCAATGAGGCTCTGTCCGTCATTCTCAGGTCCATCCATTCTGCAATCGACCGGACGCCCCCCGAGCTTCTGAAGGAGATCGTCCTTGTAGACGATAACAGTAATAATGGTAAGTAGATCTTCACTTTCTGCACCTGAATAAAATAAGAGATATTTCTGTCTGCTAATCCAGGGGTTCCTTGACAAGAGAGCAATTTCTATTCCTCAGATAGGACCACTGACACCAATAATGTTTTTAGCAATCTGTGAAAGGAGAATTCTTCCCATTGACTACCCATACGAAAGGCATTATTCCCACTGACCATTACACCAATGTACCAGGAGCTGTAATGATTGTCGGGGGTTCCCTGATCACTGTTTTGTTAGGACGGCTCATTTTCCGTCCACCTGCTGCAGATATATTGTAACGGCTTCCTGTTGTGAGATTCGTCTGTATCATGTCACTGCCCTGATTGTATTACAATGTCACTGTCACTTCTCTTCCTACCCACAATGGGTTTTTCTGTGTCCCTATCCTCCATGTGTTCCTGATTCCCCTTTTATATACTCCATATCAGTCTTTCTAAAACAGGGTTTCTCCAGAGGTTGCTGGAGCAATAATTTGGACCTCCCAGGTCATTCACCAATTAATTTTATGGTTATAAAGGAGACATTCATCCCACTTATGTACTGTGAGCTGCGGATATATAATAATTATAGCAGGCGTTCCCTAAGACCTGAAAGTCATTTTGGGGTTCTCCCACATTAAAGAGAAGGCTGATCTATATTATAATGACTATTTCGTCTGTTGCATGTAAACTGGCAATACTAGCTTATGCTAAGTTCTCTCTTCCACATAAACTAGCTTATACTTTGTGGTCAATGGCAAACCTCGGAATACACAGATGAAACTATGTTTAAGGTTTCCGGTCAGTTTGATAGAGGTAACAATGTGGACACCATAGTAAGTGATTTGGGTCCTGAAGAAGCGCATGCTGTTTGTGAAATGAGTCGCTGTGTGCGTTATATTGCAGGGTAGCAGTCAATGAGTTGAATTTGTATTGTGCGATGTGCAGTGTGTACCTTATTTCTAACATGCATCATGAATGAATATTAAAATGTTTTGTATCTGATGTTTTTGTGAGCTGGCCAGTGCTGAGATATGAAGAGTTCTGCACATGAAGGTTTGGATGCAAATCGGGTTGTCCATGCTGGCACTGCCCATCTTCCACCTCTGTGATTTTGTCCAGACTCAATTTTAAGGAAGCACAAAAGAGAGAAGAGGACTTTAGAAAGGAATACCTTGGTTGTGCCATCTCTGAGGTGACCCGGAATGATGCCTAAACAAAGATGTCCCCATCCTCTTGGGCAGGGAAGCAGATGAGGGCAGGATGGGGGTTGCTGTGATCTTGGTGAGAGGTGATACACACCTGGAAGCATTACTCTTACCCATTACATGGTACGTAGGCACTTCTTATGCCAGGGTAAATGCCCCTGTGATTCCAGCTCGCCTAGTTTTAGGGGAATTGACCTTTTAACAACAGATAGTTACCTGGCACCTCCAGTCAAACGTTCCCCATTCTCCCATCTCTCACCTCTCTCCATTCCCCGCAGGGATTCTTCTTCTGAATCCAGCACCGTGATTGAGAAGTTAATTAAATTATCAATCAGACGGCCGAGCAGCAGGCAGGTGCACGGCGTTGCACAGAACCAAGGTGACTGATTGTGGCTGATTGCATTCTGCACAGCCGGCTTTATTATTTCATATACACCAAATCTCACAGGAGGGTTAACCCCGAGATTGCTGAATCTGATTTAGGACCTCTGCAGTAATGATGAAATCAGAATGGTACTTTAGTTTTGGGTGCCTCTCAGATCACCAGATGTAGTCATTGCTTGAGTTCAGGGGCAGACATAAGGAGATGCAAAGTGTGCTTCAGCATGCGGGCCCCAGACCCTCCTCAGCCAACAGGGGCCCAAAGTCTCTTCGGCAGGGAGATCCTACCAGTAACAGCACTTCTGTTCTAAACTGACGTTGCCTCATTGCAACCAACAGAAGTATTGTTATCTTGGCTTGTACGCTGATAGTCCTGGCTGGGAGCCCAATGGCCGGCTGAAGAAGCGCCTGCTGCAAGATGAGATTTGCAAGGAGGTGGCTTTGTGTTGTCACCTTGCAAAAGAAAGTGCTGTCACTGGCAGGATCTTCAGTAAGGAAACTTTTCCTAAGCAAATATTTTTTGTTATTCTGTTGCAAATAGAGTGAGGCATCATACTGAACGTACTGAATTGATTTATGGTTTGCATACATGTTAAAATCTACAGCCCAAAACTTCTATCTGGGTTTTATTTACCTCTGCATAATATTTGGGGAGATTTCACTTTATATCCTGTCCTGGTGACCATATTGGGAATGAGATCCTGCCAAAGAAGCTAGCAATACAAATCCAAAGCTCCTAACCCTTAAATGAGTATTACTTTTAATAAACAGTATTTATAGCACCAACATATTACGCAGTGCTGTACATTAAATAATGGTTGTAAATGACAGACTGACACAGACGGTGACACGGGAGGAGGAGAGGACCCTGCCCAGAAGAGCTTACAATCTAAGAGGTGAGGTAACCCTTCCTGCTACAACATGTTCTATTACTGCTCCTGCCCTGTGGAAGAAATTAGGAAATTTGTCTTGGTGAACACACTAGTCTCACATAAATGAAAGATTCACATGTTTTTATGCAATTGTAAGCAGGGGAATGGTTGTGCTTCTACTTATGCCTCAATCGTCCTCCAAGTCCCCATAATACACATGAAAGCAATAAAAAGCAAACATTGAACACATAAGCATTCCATGGATGTGACCTGGGACAGTTTATACAATGTGTGTTCAAATGCATTGGTGTGAAAGTGCTGAATGTGTCCATGGGGATCCTTCTTTCTGTAGCTGCTGCTCTCTATACCAGATTAATGTTTGTAAGCAAAACCGGTAGATTGTAAGCTCTTCTGGAGAGCGTCCTCCACTCCTCCTGTGTCACTGTCTGTATCTGTCTGTCATTTGTAACCCCTTTTCAATGTACAGCGCTGCATAATATGTTGGCACTATATAAATCCTGTTTATTAATAACAATAAAACAGGTAGAAATACAATGCAGCAGACACTGCCTGCATCAGGGGCTTGCATGGAGATTTGGGACTGAACTGTCCAATGACAGATGACGTACGGCACATGTGTGTGATCTTCAGCTGCTGAGCATAGGAGGAAGAAAAGGAGGGAAAAACAAGCCTAAACCTGGTTCATAAATACAACACAAAATATCAATATATATTTTAAAGAAAGAAATGTACGATTTCTCTTATCCTGGTTCAGCTGAAGAGGAGCTGTGGCCATGCAAATCCCCCAAATTCCAAATCCTGCACCCTTCTTGTCAGTGAGCGGCAGAACATTTCATTCCCCTTTTATTTTATTCTGCAGAGAACGAGCCGCAGATATTTCATTTACTAACGGCATCCTGTTAATAGAATCATTGTAGATTTAAAGAGCGCTCAGTTTATTGTAAATGAAACATAAAAGTTTTGCCCCCACCGAACCCCAAATAAGGATAATGATGATGATACGGATCCGGGATAGTGAATTCTCAATAATGAGCTGCGGAGTGAGTCTCTGGGGGCTGAAAATAGATCCGTGTCATTACGCGGAGAGGCTGCGCCGCGCTCTGTGTATTGTGCGCCGTCACAGTGTAATTATGTGTAGGGAAATTACAGCAACAAGCGGCGGCGGAATATCATCTAATAATGTTTAGAATCGGTGTGGGCTATTATTACCGCCGTATATAATACGAGATTAACATGGTTAGTACAATGACATATGGAAATTGATGACACAAGTGCTAGGCGCAGGTAATTTCGCTCTCATCTCCTCGATCAGGAGAGGGAGACCTCGTTACCGTTACAAAGCAGAATAAGTGCTTTTACTGCCATTAATGCCCCGGCTCATTGTGTGACCGTCATTACAGCTATTAACTCCACATCGTAGGAGGGCCGGAGTGGATGGGGTAATCTCGCTGATGTGTGAATTGTGCGTACGATTGATGCTTCGATACCGGGAGGGGGTTGTGATTCGCCCACAATGAGTGATTTGCTGATCAAGGACACTTTTTGCACTTTGTGAAGACTAATTCTTCTTTTGAAAGCTTCTATATACATATATGGATGGGTAATGCCAGCCATTATCTTCTGGCATTAAAGCAGACCTAGCATTAGATTTATTCCTGCAATGGGTCTGCTCTCCAGAACTGGAACCTGGGTGATCCAGCAAACCTGGAATCAATTTCTTAAAATTTTCATTTGCTATTCGTTGGCAAAACTTTTTAACCTGGACCAGACCCATTCTAGGTTTGCCATGATCTTCTGCAGCCATGTGCATGAAAAATGGTTCCCAGCCAATCCTTTTCCTTTGAGAGGGATTGGACTGTGAATGAGCCATGGCACAACACTGGGGCTCAACACAGGTTTAAAATGCCCCAAGCATCTTACAATTCAGGAGAGAAGGCAGAGGATGCTATTTTATTGCCTTGTCAGTAATAAGTGTGGGTCAGTGACCAAGCTGTCCGGCTGAACTGTATTGGAGGACAGTGAGGTCGCTAACCTGGCCGTACTGACTGGTCTCCGTGCCAGGATCACAGTGCTGTAAGCTTTGACTGGATGTGGTACTGGATCTGTGGGATCTTGTAGGTCCGGACAGTGTGGAGAACTGTGAGATTTTGTAAAGCAAATTTGCTGTGTTTTGTAAAGTTATCCTTTGCATTCACCCCCTAGCATTATACTTATATATACCTATCCACAGTCTTATGGGACTGCAAACTGTACAGCTTACACTCCAGGGCTTCTAACCCTACACGAAAAAATCAAATACCCATTCACTTCTATGGAGAAGTCATCCAGTACTGTCCCAATAGCTAATGGCTTCTCCATAACAATTTGTTCAGCTTCTACTGCATGAAGGAAGACCCCCGACTAGGTGAAAAACTCACTGCTATGCATACAATCTGCAATGTTTTCAAATGACTGAATCAATCAAAAAAGTGTTTTTCTATCAATTGTTTCTATTGATATTTGGGCAGAATGGAGATTTAATCGGGTAATGCCTTTGTTCGATTAGCAATCATAATGAATTATGGTAATACGGATTGATCATTGAACAAGTGGATGGCACAAAGTGCTTGTAGCCCACTGCAAAAGAATAATTTGTTTATTGGTATATCAATCGCAAGTAATATTGGTGGAAAAGGAATTCTTAGTATAGTGAGAACATGGACCCAGTTGACAATAAGGACCACATCTCATGAGGGCCACAACTTCCTCTAAATGGCCAATAGGCATGCAGAAATGTAAAGGTACAAATGTTTGTCATTCAAAGAATACTATGCACTTAACTAAAATTAGTTTTATTTTTAATTTTAAACTACACCATAATAAAAGCATTTCACTTCACCCTCATGGACAATATAAATAGTGGAGGAGGGAAACAATGCTTGAAGACCGAACAACCAAAGGTTTACATTGAGAGCTGAACTGTTGTCAGAAGTTAACATGTGTTATTGTTGTATGAAATATACTTCTTATGTTACAAGCTCACGTGTTGACGCGTTTCGCCTTTCAGGAGAGGAAGCCAGTGTATTGTCTAAGCACAAACATGAAGGAGCACAACATCATAATTACTCGTTTATATCCGGGAGGTAAATCACACAGCAAAGCATAGATACTTCCAATATCTCAGCTCCAAAGGCGGGAGAACTCCCCTCTTCTTCCCAAAGCAATCACCACAGGGACGAATAGATCTAACAGACCCTGGAGGGTAGGAGAAGATATATACCAATAACCATTTACATGGAATACATATATATAGCAGATGGAAAAGGTCGGTACCAGTGTACATATGTACTCACCAATAAAGTGCTGCACACAGATCAATAGATATCCTTCATGGGTGTAATAATCAATAAAGCCGACGTTCATTCAGTTCTTGATGTAATATTAGAGGTCCCTAGCTTCAAGCATTGCACCCTCCTCCACTATTCATGTTATCTGTGTGGAAGGAGTGAAATGATTTTATTACGGTGTGTTTAAAGTAAATAAAAAGATTTGATTTTCACAGACCTGCACTGACAGAAAATGGCATTGTGTATGTCTAGGATAACATATGGAGGGGTTGCATCGAGAGGAGATGTATAAAATAGATAACTATATGAGAATTTATCCGAGATCTGAATGAATTGTAACAGAGAGAAATACTGGCTTTCTTTTCCAGATGGAAAATTGACAAATAAGTGAAGAAGTTTTAGCTGTAACATTTATAAAGGGAGGGAGCTTTATTCCTGGACTTAGGTGTATTGAAGGAGTTAAGGTATATTGAAGTTTTTTGCAAACTCTGAACTTTATCCTGTTCGTTTCTTAGTACCCCGCAGACATTAAATAGCCGATAGTGAGAATATTCCTTGTCATAGATAAATAGTATGATGATATTCTGGGATATGTTATTGGCTGGACATAGTGGGGTTAGCTCTGCAATATATCCCAACGTGTGGTATACCTTCTGTCTGTGTGCTGACTCCCAACAGGTGCTCTGTGATCTCTCTGGGGTGAATTTTAGCTACTCCGATATCATTGATGGAGCACTGATCGGCCCCAAAACCAGACTGCTGCAGGAGATCAATCCTGGAGAGATGCTAGACCTCATACTTAGAATTTGTATGTTCTCCATTTCCTTTACCAAAAGCCTTAATTTAAGGGGAGTGATGAACCCCTGGAGCCCCTTTACTAGAAGCCTTACTTTAGGGGGATTGATGAGCCCCTGGAGCCCAGCGCTTGTTCCTGTATGTAGACTGTAGGTTAAGTTCGCCGATAAGTCAATATGGGCCGTGTGTAATGGCAGGTTGCTGCCATGGCTCTGTGAGAGTAGTATGAAGTCATAGTTACATTGTAGTCCATCAAATTCAACCACTAGGGAAGGAAAAACATATCCCAGATATAATATCCTATAAGACATAGTTGGTCCAGAGGTAGGCAAAAAAAAAACCCTGGTACAATTTGCTTCAACAGGGGAAAAAATTCCTTCCTGGTTCCATGAGGCAATCGCATTGGTTCTTTTTATTTTTTACAATAAACAATGCACACAAAAATTATAAAAATAAAAAATATAAAAATCAGTTGTGAAATTCCTAATCAAGTGCATTTTTCATACAACAAACATAAGTACCTGATTTAGCTGGGGGAGGAAGGGCAGCACTGACGGCCAGACTGGCCCTATTAGATTCATATATTCTGACAATAAGAGAGTTGCAGCTTCTTGATTGTCCAATCAGAAGACTTGGGGCAGGGAGGTGACACCGCTATATTCTCTAATAATGTAGAATGAGGTGTCACCCTTCTGTTTGTGCTGTCTGGTTGATTTGTATTTTTGACCACGATGTCTGACTTGTAAAGGGAGATGCATATCTAGATTAATGCCTTCAGCTGAGCTGTCAAGAGGATCTGAAATGTGGAAGATGTTCCCAAGAAAGGCAGAGAGGGTTAAAGTTAAATATTTGGGTTAAACGCAGCAGGGGTGGTGAAAGAAGCTCAAATCCACAAAATGAATAAAACAGAAGCAGGGGGGTTCGTGCACTGCAGATCCTCAGAAACCGCTTCCCTTCCAGCAAGCAGAACAGTGCATGGCACAGTATTACCAAAATCACCAAATCTGGTGATAATAGAAGACCAAGGCAGCCGTGACATTGATGACTGATCCCACACTGCATATACACTAGAAAACTTCTGATTGTGCTATTACTTATCATGGAAAATTACATTACATACCTAATTTTAGGTCCAGCAATTCCAATAATCAGTCTCTGTGTTTGGGTAGGCTGACCCAGGGGAGTCATGCAATTTTATTGTGAATGTTGGTCTGGAGGAGTAGGCGTATTGATGCAGGTTGTATTCACATGCAGACCACCCTAAGTAACAACTACATGTAATGCTTTGCCTCTGATTGTAAGTACTGAAATCAGATGAATGGAGGGGGAAGCCAAGGACAGGAATGCTGGGCAGGAAAGGGCTATATGATGCTGGGTGTCCTCCACCCAGAAAATAATGCGGCCTCTCTCTGACTTGCTGCAACTTCTAATGCACATTGTAACACGTTCACAGTGTGCAGTGAAATCAAAGTAAGCAATTACAGTCTAGTCCAAGATAGAAGTCTGCACAACTGTTTCTGGAGGGAAGGCTGGAGGGCAGACTAAAAAAAAATTCCCCATAGAAATCCTTTTCCTTTCCCTAATTAACTGACCATTACAAGAAAGTGCAGGCTTTCTTCAAATAAATGAATAAATGTCCATATTTGCCTTTTCAGCTGCCATTAATAAGAGACGTCCATGTTCCAAGGGATGGAAACAAATTGGCGTTTTATCTGGCTAATTAGACTAGCAAGAAACGACCAACTGGCCGTCGTTAAACTTTAATGAATAGCCACAGATGGAAGGCTCAGGGCCGGTGTGTTACAGCAAAGACAGAATCGTAGCCATAATGGGAGCGCTGACTTACGCATTTCATTGTCAAGTGAATCATCTCCAACCCAAGCTAAACCTCTGTTCTGGTCTCTGAGTTACCAATTAAAGTATAAAAACCCTAATTAATCTCTATCGGAAGTACGGCTTACGCAGAAATTCTTCTTGTGGAGTTTGCAGACTGGGAAGGTGTCAAGCTTAGAGATCTGGGGCTTAGAAGTGAACAATGGAAACCGGTTTACTAAAGCGGATTTCCTGCCAATTTATGGAGGGAAATTAGGCAAATTAACTACAGGGGAGTGTTAAATATTTAATGCTGGATAGGATTGACAAAATCTGGAATGCGTAGGCATTTTTTAGGCCAACATCTGAGACTGGAGGTTGTAATTAGAGATACAGCTCGGACCTTGTAGAGGAACTCCACCGAGGTTCAACTGAGGCCGATAATTGCAAGTGGGCTTATGTGATATCAGATGAAAGCTTCAATGGTAACTGATTTCTACTGGTCCAGAGCTATAATAAAAAGAATAATTTTAGTTTTTCTGTTTTCTAGTTTTTGTGTGGTTTCCAATGTATATCTAAACCGGACAGCAGGTAGAAGTACCTTAACTTTTCTATTATATATTAAGTGGTCCTAGAACCATTAAGTCCCGAAACATCAAAACTCGTAGTAGAGTAATATGCAAATACTTGGTACAACTTTCAGGGTGAAGATTTCTCTCCACGTAATTCTGTAGGCCATTGAGGCACCCTGGTAATTTTGGTGGCCAACAGAAAGCTGCAGAAGGTGATTGGATAAAGCTTTACCGTGAAAGCTTTACCAATATTTGCATAGAGCTTCATCATGGCAGCTGCTCTGTGGAAGATTTTGCATTATGGAACTTTAGTTGGAGGACTTCTTGGTACCTCTTGGCACTTGGAGGACATGGTGGATACCAAAAGGGCCTGGTGAGCCACCTTCCAATGTAAGATGAGCTTATGGAGTTGCATTAAAGCATGCAACTTTAGAGGACTGAACCGCGTCACAGCCTGAATATTGGATTAACCTGTCATAGTTTCACCCCTTTGGTGGTATCGGTGAAGGATTACATATTATTCTCCCTCATGCTGTCATGGTCCTCGCACAATTGCAGATTGTCAGATGTCTACCAGTTCCTCCCCACAGCAAACTTATTAATACACTAAAAATGACAAAAAGCTCAAGGATATTACCGAACCCAATCCCAGGTCATTTCTCACACTTCCAGCTGCCAGCAGCAGACTTTATCCTCTTCATGAGTTTTTAGGTGGAACAAATGGCTCAGCCTTGGTGCTGAATGATCAAAAGACCTTTCGTTCTTCAAAATTACTCTGAGCCATCACTCCTCTCTCTTGGTTGTCACAGAGAAAACAGGGTTAGGAGAGCATATATTTTACAGTGATAAACCAGTGATTGGTAAGTCTTGGAGTGCTGATGAAATGACCTACCTCTATCGTGGTCTCCAGTGCTGAAACCCCATCCTGCTTCCCCATGCCCAAGCTTAACCCCATCCTTCCTTTTGCCCATAGCTTATTACCCCCGCCACTCCCCTCCCGGTGCCTAGTGCCTAACCTTACCCTCCTTCTTGGTTCCTAATTTAACCCCTTATTTAGGAGTCTAACCTTAATTGACCCCCTTCATAGTGACCAACCTTAACAACCCTGTCAAGTGCCATCTTAACCTACCCAATATCTGACCCCTAACACTTACCCATCCCACCCTTCCCTGGCTCATTGCCTTAGCCAAGCCTTCCAGGTGGGGCAGTTGGATGAAGACATAACCCAGCATATATTAATACTAACTTACTTCCAAGTCTGGGCAGACCTGAGCTTTAAGATTAATTATTTGTCACAATGCACCAAATGCCGATTTGTCATGTGCTGCGGATATGAAGATCCCCAGATCATACACAGGGAAATAGACTTTGGGATTACAATGTTTGTACACCATGCCGCACGCGCCATCAGCTCCCCATCATAAGAAACAATTACCACAATTCCCGATTCCCTCCAGAATTTCCTTGCGGCAAATTTACGCAGCGCCTCTACATGGCAGCGACTGCGTGTGTAACATGGGAAATAAATTGACAAGGTAATCTGCCAGAAAATTTCATTTTCAGCCTGTGAATAAAATTGTTTGCTTCTGTAGAAAACCCCAACGCGAATGTGACTGTATATGTCAGCTCAGCTCTCTTGTTGAGCGAACGCTGCGTGCGCGAAGCTTGTTTGATGGAAGAGACGACACCGGGATTACAAACCAGTTTTAGGCGGGGTTCACTCGTGTCACTTATTATCCCGTAATGACTACACGGGAGCCGGAGTTTGTCAAAAGTGACGACGTGTAATTATGTTTAAATCCAATGCATTTGTCTAGTTTGGGATCTAATTTTCTACCTTTTGAATTCCACATGGCCTGAAGGCAAAGAAAATGTCTGCAATCATTTGTTAGACAAACAAAAAGTAATAAAGAAAATAAGTGCTGGATTAGCGGGTTTATTGCCAAATTAGCCTAACGCTGACCATAACCAATATTCAATCCCTTATACATAGATCCCCGGTATTTCCAAATATTGTTTCGCTAAATAAATTGATCGTCGGGGGAAAAAAATAAAATTAGATGAATTCAGTCACATTTTTACCGGGGCTGAAAAGTCTTTTCAGATTCAGATCAAAATTATTGTTTGGTCCAATTGATTTTTTTTTAAATACAATTTTGACAATGAAATTAATTTTGTATTGAACAATCCTTTTATTATACATTCTATACATGGAGATAATGTGTTTTGGGGTTTGGGAGATTCTTCCTTCATTATGACGTAGAAAAGCAATAAAAGGTTGGAAGTGGAGGGAGTATGCAGAATATATACACAGATACAAGTATAGAAAAATGCTAAAAATGAGGCAGATAAACTAACAGAGAGTTTTGAATTTTCTATCACTCCAGTATTAGATTGTGGACAGAAGCAAATACTTAGATTTTACATAACCCACCACCCTCTAAGTATTTTACTCCCCCTGCAGAATTGCAAGAAGTTAGTGGGTTTTCTTCCATGAACTGTACATTTCATATTTTCTCACAATATTTCATCGCAATTCAAATCAGGACAGGGCCAGTCCATAACCCCACATTTCTTATATGCGGCGTCATTCCTTGCTGGATTTGCTAGCGTGCTTCTCGTCTTTATTGGTAAAATTTGGCTTCATCTTTCAGACATAATTTAAAGCAGGTTCAATGATTGCAGGATGATTAGGCCCTGAAGCAGCAAAGCCACCCTGAACAAGAACATTTCCATCACCACATTTCACAGTTGGTATGGTATTTTCCTAAAATGGTGGCTTTGCATAAACCTGTCTGTCTATCTCCTATTTATTGTTTCCCAGCACATTGTGGTGTGACAGCAGAGTGATAAGCTGGTCCCGTTGCTCAATCTCCCTGTCAGCAGATTTTACACAGACATATGAACAGCGAAATGTTTATTTTTTGTTTAATGATTATTTACGGAATACAAATCTGTATTGATTGTTTTAAATATCTGCCCAGAGTTCAAAAGTCTCCTGGGTGAATGGTTTTCAATGAACAAGCATTTAAACAGTTTGTCTACAGCAAGCAGAGAGCTCAGCCTTCCCACCTCCGTGTACAAGCAGAACAGACATGATTTCCTCCCACAAAATGATCCCCATCGGTTATACTAAGCAACCAAGATGTCATGAAGACTCTCAGTGGCTAATTATGTCTTCACGCCTGATGTGTCCTCCATCTCATCTTTTGCCGCGGTCGGCGTTGCTGTCACTGTCATGGAAATAGTTTGAGAGTTTGTCAAATGCTGGGAGAGGAGAGATCCCCGGAGGACACAATTAGCGGACAAGGAACATCGTCTTTGTACCCTTCAGGAGGAGCGTGTGACATTGGATTGGTGCTGGTATGGTTTCGCTGGCACTTACTTCTTCCATGGGCACAGTATAATAAATATTGATCATATTATATTAGCAGCAGCAAAAGTGGAATTCACATCAAAGAAGAAGAGAATCTTGTTAAGCAGCAGTGAAATGAAATATTTACCTTCTGCATATACCGGCATTGATTTACCCGGTGCCCTCCGTCAGTCCAGGTTGTTTTAACTTGAAGAGCGTGACACCAGTTTGCTGTTATTTTTGTGCTTCCTAGACAGCATTTCTTACCCATCAATACGAAGACAAATCTTGAATTTAGATACCTATGTCCGGATTGAGCTTTCACCTTGGATCTTTACTAATTCATTTATTTTACATTACTCCAAAAAGGAGAGACGGGGAACTCTCACAATCTCTCAGTGTTGTTAGATGCCAACCCTGATATATCAAACTAGACATTTTTGAAACTCAATCCAGGTGATGAGTGACCAGTGAAAGAAAAGTTTGGTGGCAAACATAACTGAAATACAATTGGGTTTTTCGACATAAATAGTTCAACATATTTTCCATCATAGAGACAGACTTCCATTATGCCAAACAATAAATCTTGATATCTGATGCGTTTCACCTATTTTGGGCTTCTTCAGGGAAGGTTTAAGGGTAGAGAGACAACTTCACAGGAGTTTTTTGCTACCACACACTTGTGGACCTGGATTGAGTTTCAAAGGTGTAAAGTTTAACTAATCTGTTTTATTAGCCCTGAGCAGATACGCTTAAAGGGTGATGTGTGGGAACAATGGAAACCAAAGCAATCCCTCCATAGCAAATATATCCCTGTAACTGTATTTATAAAGCAGTGAATCTGACAATCTGGTGGAGAATCATCTAGGTCAGTGGTCGCCGACTTTTTGGAGCTCACGGACCAATATGTCATGATGACAGAACCTGCCCATCCTCCTATTGCAGGTCAGAGCCTCTGGACACAACCGGCCCACCGCCCTGAGCCTGCGATACATACGGGGGTCATGATCCGCATCTCTGGCCAGTGCGCCCTTCCAGCGGGGTCCTTCTCCTGACTCCGATGGGGGGGCACACTGGCCAGAGCCGCAGACCACCAGAATTTTGGTGACCGCTGATCTAGGTCTATGTCTTTTAATAACCTTAATTGATCCACTGCTTTATAAATATATACATCTGAGCTTTAATTCAGGTTTAAATCAGCCTCCCTTTCTTTTACCCAACACTATTCACATACAAGACAGGATTATCTTCACTTTGGAGAATTCTCCCCAGTGGGATACAAGTGGGGTTTTAACCCTTTCTTACACTATTTTGGCTTTAAGGTTTTAGGTGCAATAATCAGTGATTTTTTTTCTTTTAAAACAAACCAATGCAATATTATGCTGCTTGCCCCCCAAAAACGTCACATGCTCTAATATTTCATTGGACCACCTTCGGCTTTGAATGCGCCATGGTATCACTTCGATAATCCTTTGCAGAGTCGCAACATTTTTTTCACTCCAGAGTTAATTTAATTTTCCCCCAGATCTTATATTGATGATGGGAAGGTTGGAGCTCTGTGTGAAATCGTCTCCAGTCCATCCCAAAGATTCTCCATGAGGTTCAGGTGTGGACTCTTTGGTGGGCAATCCATGTGTGACAATGATGTCTCATCTCATGCTTCCTAAACCACTATTTCACAATCTAAGCTCAATAAATCCTGGCATTGTCATCTTGGAATATGCCCGCGCCATCAAGAAATTGGGAAAATAACTGATGGAAACACCTGGTCATTCACCTCATTTTATGGATGCAGTTCATTACCTAAACCCTAGTCCTGACCTACCCTAGGCGATGTTTAATGGATGATAGGAAAATGTAGTGCAATATAAACAGCTTTGTCTATTTAGTAGTGAATACATCAGGTCTAATTAACATTTTAAACTTTCTCCAGCTCTAATCCCATCCATTTTGGGAGTCACATCTTGAAGCATTCACCATTTGGGCACCTTAGAGAATCGGATCACCCATGCAAATGCACCCAAACACCTCCCATGGAATAGTGGTAATGTGTGTTTATAGGGTTTCTAGTCATTTCTCTCCTATATTACCCCTTCTGTGTCACACCAAAAACATCCTGGTTTAAACCCTTATCAATGCATGGAAATGACATGGATTTAAGCTTGCAAGTGCTGTATGCCCTTTCCTAGGTGTTTTTCAAAAACTTTGGTCTTTTATCAATTTGTACAGGAGGAACGAGAAGAGGAATGTATTTCCTAAAAATTAAGACTTTCATCTACATGAGATTCAAACATAGACGATTGATAATTGAATCCATGATAAAGATGAGTGAAATGCCATGCTAATCTCCCTGAATGCTTGCAGAATTCCATTCGTGCCAGAGAATGATTCAATGTAGTAAATAAAATTTCTGTAGTGTGTGACATCCATTACATTCCAGCAAAGGATGAACTTGACATGTAGTGGGCAGTGCTGAATAATAACTGTCAAAGATTCAACGACAGCAAGGACTTTACGGTTATTCATCGATTAAGGCCACAAATTAGAACAATTTGTAAACTGGGCTGAGGATTCTCCAGCGATTTGATGGGGTCGTGAGGTCTTACAATGCATGCAATGTACTCCACACCTAAAGTGAAAATCTGTTCAAAGACCATATCTGTCCACTTGTGTGCCAATAGGCTGCAAAACATGGGAGGCTTCAATGGGCAGAACAGTGCCAGAATACCTAATGTCCCACCCTTTACCCTATTACTGTATGTATGTATAACCTATGAGCATGGGGTAGGTCTGGGGAATGTGTCAGATATTCTGCGTTCCCTTACAAATAGAAGACCCCACACTTATGGCACTGGTGCCAGTGGGCACTATATCATGTTATCAAATGCCACCAGGGCTCCTCAGTTGCTGTTGAACTTGATATATCAACCTGATTATTCATTCATCCAATCATTTATTGGATTAGGTGTAAGTATACCCAAACCTTTTTATGTATATTGTTTTTTGTTGCTGTCTGGCTCCTAACTTTGATTTTAGGTGTCCTGGTGACTATTGTCACAGAAACAAAGGGACAGGAAATCCAAAATTGTCATTGGCACAGGAATCTTTTATTGGGTACACTTTTTCTGGTGACAACTTTTTTATTTTGCATTGCCCATACTTGAGGATTTCATCTCAACATATCCTTTTGGCTATAAATGCACATTAACTTGTGTACAGTAACACACGCCTATTTATCAATATTTTTCACCCAACTTTTACCCAAAATGTACAGTTAGAAAATCTGTGAATGAATACCCCTGGATTTCTACCTGAATCAGGGGTGGACACAAGGGGGTGCAAAGCAAATCTTAAAGCTACAATATCATGCACAGGGGCCCCGGAGCCTCATCAGTCAACAGGGGCCTCAAGTCAGGTCACATCTCTCATTGCTTGACTCCAATATAAAATGTTAATACAGCTTTTGGGTACCTTAATACCGGGCATCTCTTTATACCTCTACCTAAACACTTACCTGTGCCCAAGGTATCTCTGTCCTGCCAATTACAGCTCCCCGTTTGAGGTTAAGTCCCATTTATATTGTTCTGGTGGTTCTTTGCACTAATATACGTATCACTCGTACTCCCGAATTTGTGCTATGAACACATTGAGATATTGTGCCCATTACCCTGGGGGAAGGAAAACAATGACCACAAATATAAATATTTTAGGATTTATTATTCATGTTGAAGTAGTGAGCACTATAGTGTGTACATGTACAAGTGTCTTATTTTTGTGACCATAATAGTTCCCCTCTTTGTGGACATATTTAAATATTTTGTAGATATATTTTTCTTATTGGCAATTCATTCATTTGGTTTGTAAAATTCCTTTTCATTTTGTCTCCTAAGTAAATACCTCTCTCTATATCTATCCATCTATATATGGATTGGCATCTCTATTGAAAAGTTTGATCATTTATTTGCTTTTATACTAGTGGCATGTATCTTTGGGTAAAAGAAATTTAAAAATAGGCCCCTATGAGTGTGCAAATTATGATATAATCTAACTATGGGTGAATATTTTCTAGAAGTGAACTGGGGGGAATTCTATTTGCATGGCATGGGGATGTGGGCATGATGGTGCCAGAGTTGGTGCAGGCGATCTTTTAAAAGCACCAGATGAATAATTCATATTGCTAAGATATTCTTGCATGACCAGAAGGATGAGAAACCACAAAATTGTGATCGGTTCCGTTATGAAATGATATATTATTGGCTGATCAAGAGGTAAATGCCAACTTGTTTTGGGGGTTATACCCAAATCTTCCTTTATCAGGGCCTGAATTGATTGTGTTTGAGCAGTCATGGGTCTGAATTCGACATAAGACATAGTTTAATGCTCACGTATTAAAATCATCTGGCTGGATACTCATCAAGCTTTATATATATTATACTTATGGTGTATTTTTGGCTTTTCCATTAAGATTTTATACTCTGGTAATGACGAGGGGACCAGTTTGGTCTCTGTAGCTGTAGAGATTAATAGAGGCCATTTGAGGGTCTTGTAGTGGCCAGCAGGGAATAAAATATTTAATCTAGAATGCAGTTGATGTGTATTGGAAGGCATTTACCCATCTGCTTTATGCTGTTAGATGTGGTGAGGATTAAACTGGACAGACAGCGAGGGACAAATACTCCAAGCAGATGTCACATTCGAGCACGAGAGCGGAGCTGATTGTAAGTCACTGCAAGCTTTATTCTTATATCAATATTTGGCCAAAATACGATACAGCCTTGGGCATTCAGAACCTCTCCGAAGAGAAATAACTCTCCAAATAAAACATGGCATCTCCTAATTAACTGAATTCTGATTGCAGATTTACAGTAGTTATTTCTAATAGAGAACCCATTACCAGATGTGGAAATATCGTGTGGAAGTCGTGTGATCACCACCGAGGTGACCTCAAGTGCCTCTTGCAGTCAAAGTTTTTTTTATCAAATAAAGAGGCGATTTGTTTTGGAGAAGGTGAATATAATAAGTATTATGAAGCAGAAGATGGGATCAAAGTATTGTTGATGGCCCACCAGAACCAAGCATTTCAATAAGTTGTCCATGAACAGGTCAGTATCTGCTTGTATATGGATAGGCTGCCATTGGGGTTGATATTTTTGTACAGTACAATGCCAAGAAAGCTCTTCATCCCCAATTCATATTGGCTGACAAACAGCAGTTTGTGGCAGGGATGTCTTTATGTATCTGCGATGTGCCATGCCATTAACACTAGCTAAAACTGTTACTCACCATCTCATATTATTCCAATGGGAAAGCATTTATTAATGCAGCTGCTGTGTTTTCCTGGTGTCACTCAGGGCCAGAGGAAAATGTGCAGCTACTGATAATAAGTAATGGTGATCTGTGAAGTATATGAAGTACATGGTCACACGTCTTATCCATGTAAAAAGAACTTTTATTAAATTACTATAAGGGATTTATTGTCTGCAACACATTCCACTTAAAGACCATAAGTCAAATCCTGGAAACTACTGATACTTCCCTCACCTGCTAGATTGTAAGCTCTTCGGGCAGGGTCTTCTCCTTCTCCTGTGTCACTGTCTGTGTCTGTCATGTGCAACCCCTATTTAATGTACAGCGCTGCTTAATATGTTGGCGTTATATAAATACTGTTTAAAAATAGGAGGGCCCCTCTTCTTGACTGTAAGAAAAGAAGTTGCAGAAGCAGGACACAGTTTTTGTTTCAGGGTACCCAAGCCCCCTACACTTCCCATTTACTTAAATCACAAAAATACCTGAATAAAATATTATAACAATTGGGGAAAAATCAGAGATCTTTTTGTTTGTTTCATATAATTCCAAATTCATGTGAAGCTGCACTATCAAATCAAAGCACCTCTGCAGCATTCCATCCTTGGGGATCACAAGGGCCCTTCTCATTCATTCAGGGGGTAAGTGCTGTGACAGGGTTAGCGTAGGGTTAATGCAGGTGTTTGCTGACTGCTTCCTCCGACTCTTATGAATAAGCCCTTAACTCCACACTATCTGAGCTTTTACCCTGGGTCATATATAGCAATGAATAAATTGAGAGCAGGTTACCTATGGTAGCTTTTCTTATAGACTCATTCACTCTTTTCTATTTTTGAGTATTGCCCTAAGACACATACAATACTGTGCATTGCAATAAGTCAGCCCATTCATTATAAATAAAAAATATAATTTATATATAAATGGGCTGCCAACGTACTGGAATGAATGAGAAAATTACATGCAGCATTCTTAGCTATACAAATACCATTCACTACAATGTGCTAATGCACCTAATGCATATTACCATGTGTTGCAGTAAAATTGAAAGTACGCAAAAATGCATACCAGTATGATTTGGCCCTAAAGACACAGAAATGCACCAGACGCGCCCAAACATTTAGCCTCCAGAACATTAGCCATCACACTGGGCAGAGAGTTGAACACAGAGTTGTTATTTGAGTGCTTGAAGCACTGAGTCCTGTATGTATAGGTAATATAATTTGTGGGATCACAGAAGCAGTGATATTCTTTGGGCTGACCCAATAGTGCTTTGCTGTACGATTTTACATTTTGCCAGAATTTTTTTGCTTTATGCCTCCCTCTGTCACCCCTAAATTTAATCTGCAAAAAAGGTGCTTTATCCATTGGTTCATTAGAATCACTTTGTCATTAAGACTTTTATTCTTCAATATTTAGACTGGGGCATTACCATAACATGGATACTGTACTGGTTGCAAAGCACTGTTTCAGCAGCGGGCAGCCAACCTGCAATACAGCACCATATAACATAATTATCATGAATTGCAGTTTGCTGTGTTATTAGAAACAAAAGCAATACAAAGCATCAAGTATAATGTTCTGCACCTTAAAATACACTGCTAGCCTTTTTAAAATGAATAGTGGCCTTTACTGCATTACACATTCACACATGGAAAGGCATTGCTCTAACGCTGTACATAATTTAAAGGGAATTGAAACAGTTAGCTGGAGTTTGGTTTACATAGAATACAGGAAAATGCTGCACGGATCCCAATAAACAGGACAGCATTGCAGCTTTACCCCACCAGCATTCTACCCTGAGCTATGGATGGGCACAGATCTGATGTTACCCCACTGCACTTCCAGATGCAAAATTGCATTAGTATTAGACATGTGAATATTTTTTATATTCTGTATTTTCTCCACTGAGCCCCCTATTTACTTTTTATATATTCATTGCGGTAATATCATTTGTTGGGTGGGTTGATCCCTCAGACCAATCTAATAAATGTATTCTGCAAGATAAATAAAAAAAAATCTGTGAGAATTAGTAAAGAGTGATAAAGAAAATAGGAATATGCTAATATACCCAAATCCATGGATGTACTTCTTTGTGGCGGAGGAAGGGACATTACAGAAATGTATTTCTGGATGCGATTTAAATCAGGTAATATGACATTATTACATCGACGAAAGCAAATGATATGCAATGAGGAAAAAATGTTCATTTTCTCTGAATTTAAATGGTCTATTACTGATCTATAGAACACATTAATGAGATGAGCTGGGGACTGGGAATGAAGCTTTCTGACTATTGTACTTTGTTCTATTATGAAATAAAATAAGAAGAGAAAATAGCGTTTATTGGTGATGCAGAAATGACCGTGGCGGCGCAGGAGGGGAGAACGCTTTGCATTTTGACAAGATTGTGTCTGCTTCTTCCGCCGAATCGGTGATCGCTTTCCCTCTGGGTGTAAACTCTGGGGGGGAAATTAGAAGCAAAGTGTCCATCGCTCTTCGTAAAGTGGGATTTTTGGGGAAATATGTATGGAAATTCTTCTGTCACTCTGCAGAAGTTTCTTTTCATAAGAATTTACATAATATTTTCTAAGGAGACCATTTTACTTCTATGACTTATGAATAGTGCAAATAGCAAACTGCATTTCTGACTTTTATCACTCTGGAGGATTCTGTCTTCTTCAAATAATTCCAGCCATCTTCTTATCTGAAATACTCAAAATACTCTTCCCTGCTGGAGGACTCCTCTCCCTAAATACTCTGTACTGATGGAAGACTCCGCACCTTGCTTTATCAAATTCTTCTCTCCTGAAATACTCTGCCCTGCTGGAGGACTCTGCTCCTTCCCCTATAACTCTCCTCTCCTGAAATACTCTGCCCTGCTGGAGGACTCTGCTCCTTCCTCTATAACTCTCCTCTCCTGAAATACTCTGCACTGCTGGATGACTCTGCTCCTTCCTCTCCTCTCCTGAAATACTCTGCTGGAGGACTCTGCTCCTTCCTCTATAACTCTCCTCTCCTGAAATACTCTGCTGGAGGACTCTGCTCCCTCTGTCTAACTCTTCTCAAACTAAAGCTGTATACAGCTGCTACATTTTTTTTATTGCTAGTCTTGGATGAGCATTGATAGCACTCCTACAATGTTATATAGTGTTCTGCCTTTCCAAATATTTAAACTACTTACACAAACCATAGCAATGGTTTTTTATTGGAGGGGGGAGTACGCAGCAGAGCCTCTTTCCACTCTGTGTCCCCTCTCAGTAGAACAGGCAAGTCTGCCCAGCAGTCTATACAGCACTCATTTATTCCTATGGTCTATATGGGAGCTTAAGAAAGGAAATGAAAAGGTTTCTAAGTGTTATGACCTGGAGTGTGATTAAAGCTGTGCTTATGTTTTGGAGTGAGTCTGTTACAATTAAAGATCATGATGTGGAGCAGGTCAGAGGTTTTTGCAGTGCCATAGCCCAGCCACCAGTGGCAGCTGTATCCCATGCAGTGACCTTGCTCCCGGTTGGCGGAAGGGATCAGTGATATTTGAAGACATTTGTCTATGGATCCCCCCAGGAATCTCCTGGATTCACTGAAGCCACGTTCATTTTGCATGATAATCGCTGCGGGTATTCTGTGAAACACTTCTTTTCAGGGGAGAAGAATGGACTCCCATACATCCGCAGTGAGCGTTTCACAAAATTCAATGGTTATCGGAAGTAAAAGTATCCCGCTGAATGGAGGGGATCCAGGGTGGTGTTGCATTGTCAGTGGGTTGTGTTATCCTGAATGCACAATTGTGGCTGCTGATTTTATCTGGTGGTGTCAGTATAATGCTCGGAGAGAACTGATGACAATCTGATACTGAAAATTGGAGGCAGAAACTTCAAAGTTTTTATTCTTTATTGACTTTTTATATAGTGTATGAGACACAAACACAGAATGAACCGAGAACATGGACCCTGAACACAAGGCGTTTGTTTTATCTCCTTGCATGTTATTGGCTTCTTGTCAGCAATGAGCTCACATACAAAACCAATCGTGGTTGTGGGAAGGTGAAATATCCATAAAAATGTATTTTATTCTGTTTCACTTTCCCTTCTGATGTCACAGAGACAAAATGTGAAGGAAAATGATAAAGGATTTAATCCTTACCACTCTGTATATACAGGTAGTCCCCGGGTTACATACGGGATAGGGACTGTAGGTTTGTTCTTAAGTTGAATTTGTATGTAAGTCAGAGCATGTACATTAGTTTAATAAATGCAATTAGGACAGATGTTTGTCTCAGCATATTATTAGGCAGCGTGGTGTCAGTTACTGTATAAAATCCTCCCTGTGAGCTAATCACAAAGAAAGCCTAGACATTCATTACCTTCTGGAGCAAGCTGTGCTTTGATATACAAAAAGAATCAACTGCAGAGTTTGTCCTGGTCATTAAAGAGTTGCTCAGCTGTGTTTAGCAAAATATTTCTTCTGCAATTCATGCAAACCGCCCCCCTCCGCCTATCAAGCCTCTGTCCTGCGCACAAATGAGCAGGGACGTCCCGTTTGTATCTAGGAGTTGTCTGTATGTTGGATGCCCCTAATTCTGGGACTACCTGTATATGGGGGCATTTTTACCTGCCAATCAGACTGTCCACCCTGGAAGGGGAGGGGACCTCTGCTGTTTTTTTTTTTTACATATTTTGCTCCTCCCTCACCTAATGATTGGACATTGGAAAGAGGAGCAGCAGACCGATGAGCTGAGCACAATGCAGCACAACTGATTGGCTCCTTATGCTCTTCCCTTTTCCCTATCTAAACTCTGCAGACTTTTGATTATAAGACATTACTGAATCCAGTTATATATTTGTTAAAACAATGTAATATATTGCCTTGATGTGTCCCCTGCACTGCTAATAATCTATTTACTGTATTATTTTTCCTGAGTTTTTCTTTCCTCTACAATTGTAAAGCGATCTGATTGGCCAGCATTGTTTTCCTTGAGGCTGTGATTGCTGGGTATTCTTTCCAGGATAATCGTGTTTGATGTTATTCCTCATCATCCAGTCATTAAATATTGTAGAAAGTATTGTATAGCTGTCATCCGGCTCTTCACTAGAACAATGAGATGACTTTTTATTAAATATCCTTCGGAGGCTGACATCACTGGGATGTTTATTGTCTGTGAGATCCGATGCCGCCATTATATTATTCTAATAAATATCGGACACTTTGTAATATGTTCCCTTTATGTATATACAGCGAGAGAAGGATGGCATAAAGTGAACCTGTCATTCATTCTGAGTGTATGGAAATTAGAGTGGTCACTGCAAGGTGCAACTGGGGACCTAAATTTCTTTTCCCCTTCTGAGATTGCGGTCTGTAGTGAAGCCTTGATTTGGGGGTAAACCTTGTACCCCTAACCACATATTGTCGTTATTGCCCTTATAATGTTACGATTATCAATTTCTTGCATTAGTATTGTCAGAATCGCTAATTTTTTGCCCAAGTCGGTATCCAGAATAATTTTTAGGCTGGGTGGGAAGAAGCTGTAAGTGGGTGGGGGCCCCTTTAATATGACCCAACTTTTCAGTAATCATGTAAAAATAGCCGGTTGGTTCGCACGGCTCAAAAGGGCTGGGGAGAACATTTCAAGTATTCTGACAATTGCTTATTTGTAATCCCCGTATTATCAGGAGTTGCCTTATTGTTAGATAACCGCAATGGTAAACAGCGCTTTTGCCCGGCCAATAGTAAATTGCTGCTGTGCACCTGGAAGCAGGAAACCTCACTGCAGGTAATGCGTGAGGTTCTTCCAAAAGCAACCATAGGGCCAAAAGTAACTTGTCACAGCTGCATACAATTATTGGTTCCAAACCACTCCCATTCACTTGAATAGAAGGGGTTGGGTCCACTTTCCTGCACGTGTGACATGGCCCGATATGTGACCATGGATGATAATTTACTAATGCTTCTATTTTGGTGAGTAGTCGTCAAAAAAAGATGTGTGGGGAACTCTTCCAATGGCTGTTCTGGTGACAGCTGTCTTCACATATTAAAGATTCTCCCCTCATTTTGTTTTGTATGATTGGAACAGGAACTGAAGGAAAAATCCTGATTAATACAAATACCATAGATTTGGAGCAAAAAGTAACTGGCTTTGGGTTATATAACCTTTCCTTACTCTTAAGGTTTCAGCCATGCATGCCTGAGTGAATTGTTATGCTGACATTCACCCTGTTCTCCATGCCTCCCATGACAGGTTAATTTTGCTACAATTGTCATCTAAAAATGCAGCTTTGACATCCAGCAATGGTTGTAAGGTTTGACTACAAGCCTCATCAGCTCCTCAGCACATAAGACAACCACAGGCTGCACTCTGTGAATCTGTTAGGCTCCATTAGGGGGCGTAACACATCTGAGTGTGTCTGGTGTGTGACCGCCTTGGTTCCCCTGGGACCAATAAACTTTTGACATACATTGACAAAGTGAGTTCTGTTATTTTCTTTTACAAACTTACACTGAACTTTCTAAACACATTTCTTATAAGCAGTTTTGCCTTAAATTCTCATATTTTTAGCCCGTTATAAAACCAGCAGATGTGACTCAGGCGCCCGGCATATGTTGCCGCGTGGGTGGGCGGTGATATATGTCAGCGCAATGATAATTAGCTTACACGAAAGCCATCTGGATCTTTTCTTTTTTTCTTGCAGAAGAGCTGAAGGAGAAGCTGACGCAATACGTGGACGAGGTCAACAAACGCAAACCTGGATTTATCAAGGTGGTCCGACACAACAAGCAGGAGGGGCTAATCCGGTCCCGGGTCAGCGGGTGGAGGGCGGCTACCGCCCCAGTAGTGGCGCTATTTGATGCCCACGTGGAGTTCAGTGTCGGCTGGTGAGTGGCTCATGACATCACGATGGGTTATTAATTTACCAAAATGAATCTGTACAACAAATGGCTTCCTACAACGAAGATGAATATTCGACTCACCTGCTGACTTCATTTTCACCAATTTTCACTGCAATAATGTGAATCCACTGTCAGAAAATTCTTCAGAATCTGACACTTCCATGAGTGTCGAATTACTGTCCCTGCTGGGTGCTATGGTTTCTTCCACCGGCACCCATAAACCCGGTGGGGACAACATGGATGGTGGATAGAACCATTTATTAGGTAGGGGGGCCAGAAATCTGTCCAGTGCCACAGGAGCTTCTATCAGCAAAGAGGAAGAACGGGCAGCAAATGAGGGGAATATTCATTTCTTTGCAGAAAGCCATTGATTGTATGGAATAATTTTCACCTTTGTATACCATTCCCGGAACCTTGACTGTGATATTGGCCAATTTTCATCTTTCTCTTATGTCAATAAACATTTCAGGAAAGTTCCGGGGGTCATCCTCCTTCATCAGGGCTTGGTACAGCTAAATATGCTGAGAAGTAATTATTCTGATTGCTCCAAATCCCAGTTTTTCTAATTAGGCTTTTTGTCTGTGTTGGCTTTCATGCTAGAAAAGGAGCCATCATTATTATTAGGTGGAATTACTAGACAGGAAGTTGGTTGCGTTTAGGAATCTATCAACCCCCTTTGATTAAAAAATGACCAATCATCAGATATATTCTTATGTTCTTACAGTTATTTATTACCTTTCACAGAGGTCACGGTATGACCGATGTGGATGCGCTTCTCCGCTTTTTTCAGAAGGGCAGAGCAACTTTTATTCAGGGATTATCCAAGGTCACCAATTACTTCCTGGATTGAGGTTCTGTTATTGAGATGACACAATCATGTAAATCTTGTAATTATTAATATCTGCCATAGATCAATTGCTTAAACTCTTATGCCAGACCTTTCTTTAAGTAACAATCTTCCTATAATTTGCATTTTTTTATTATTGCTGTTTATCTGTAGAAGTCATTCGTGTGTTGATTAGGGATGAGCGAGAATGCCTCTGACAGTCTCGTGAAATTTTCCACAAAATTTCATTGAACGGATATTGGGAATCAATGATAATTAGAGCCCAGGGAGCATGGGAACCTGGATGGTCACAGCTGAACTCATATGACCTCTCAATGGAAATTCTCCATTGAGAGGTCATATGAGTTCAGTAGTATGCCTGCGGTCACAGCTGATTGGAGGCACGTGCCTCCAATCAGCTGTGACCGTAGGTTCCTACGCTTCCTGGGCTGTACTTATTGATAATTACAGGTCCCTAGACGCTCACAGCTGAACTCAAATGACCTCTCAATGGAGAATCTGCATTGAGAGGTCATGTGAGTTCAGTAAGCCTGCGAACACGAGCTCACGGCGAATCACAAGGCCGTTTTTTGCTTACATGTTTGGTTAGCGCGAAAGGCCCGATTCACTGCGAGATTGAATTTATTAACCTCGCTTGCTCATCCCTAGTGTTGATATCGTAAAGCCCTGAGACGGCTGTTGGTTGTCACCATCATGAATGTGACGGAGCAGAATGAGAATATTATTTTTATTATTATTAAACATATTACACAGCACTGTACATGAAATAGGGTTCTAATTATCAGTTCATTGGCCATCTGCTATATAAAAGGTTAGAGGAAGGGTAAATGACCTTGGCCAGCACATTTATAATTAGTCATAACATTAAATTTGCTAGCAAGTTATTTTTTTTTCTGCGCTTTTATTTACTTTATTACGTTGGTGACCGGGTCAGTTTATAGTGTTTGTATATAAACGTTAGATCTAATGTTAGATAAAACAGAGAAACCAAGCATTGGGATAACACAGAGAAGTATTATTGTGGAAGGTGGCTCAAGGCAAAGAGAAAGCATCCGTTGGATTTACATTGATGATTGCAATAGGTACAGAGACCCCCCATTTCTTTTTATTCATCCTCCTATCTGTTCCTGATTAATACATTAAAAGGTTCCCTAGATCCATATTACAGTGGAAATGTCCTCGGTGACCGACCTATCAGAAGAATCCCATTCTTCAGTTTTAAATGATTACATCTGAATAATCTTATAAAATATTTACATTGAGCGTTTCTTTATCGGAGAATGACTGCAGATCTGAGGTCTGGCCGTGCCTACCTTGCTGATAATGCATTATTCCTCAGCTCCTGGGTGTGCATAACAGCATGCGGTCAGTGGAGATCTAAAACAAGCTCAGCAGAGTTATCCTTTAATATTTTAAAAGCAGACGAGCTGAAGCGGAGATTAGACTGTACGCAGAAATGCCTTATTTATACATTTTTATAATTAATAGGAATCTTGTGATAACGTTGCAATATATCTTGCCAGAGAGGGAGAATATCTAATTCACTACATTCATTTATTCCTCTACCAGTTTCATGGAACTGCTGGGTGTTCGGTTTAAATATTCCTACTAATCTTTGTCCCGTTTAATCTTTTATAAACCCATTTGCAGGGTGAAAACTTTGACAGTAGCACTTTGAAGCTGTCATCAAAACATGCAAAATGTGACACATGAAAATTCATGAGCAGATACGCCACTTCAGCACTCTGTAATGTGCGGCCATCTCCGAGCGGCCAGATAGCGATAACAGATTAGAAGAAGTGCCGTCTGCCTGGGGAAAAGATAACAGAAGGGTCCTAGTTTCAAGAACTGTGCTCTAATGAAGAAAAGCCGGATGTTGGTTTTCCAAAGTACATTCCAATTCGAGCGAAGGCCTGACTTGCATTCCAGTAGTATAGCGTCCTATGTCAGGGGCTCCATTCTACATCCAGGCATTGGATAGTGCAATTTCCTCAATGTCCTTTTTGTGAACATTGTCTATGCTGAGATGATGGCAGTAGTTTGCTGCAGGAAAGTGATCAAATTGCATCATTGTAACTCTGCGACCCAGTGGTGGTCGTCATTGTAGCAGTTATCAGACACCGAATAACCCAGTTTTCTTTCTTTATCAGGGCGGAGCCAGTGCTGAGTCGGATCAAAAAGAACCGCAATATCATAATCTCTCCGTCTTTCGACAACATCAAGTACGACACCTTTGAAATTGAAGAGTACCCTCTCTCCGCTCAGGGATTCGACTGGGAGTTATGGTGTCGCTACCTGAATCCTCCAAAATCTTGGTGGAAGCTTGAAAATACAACTGCACCAATCAGGTACAAACACACAGAATTCAGGGCATGGTCAGACAAAAAAATTGTAGATTTACTTACCTGTGACTATAATTTAAAGTTCAATTCCAGACACAAAGCTAAATACAAATACTTTTATGCACCAAAAGATTAGTATTTCTGTCTATCATGTCCCGAGATTTACACAACCGTGTCTGGTAGAGAAGAAGACCTCATTTTCCTAACATCAGTGAAGCTGGGTGATCCAGCAAACCTGGAATGGATTACCTAACTCATTTGCTATTTGGTAGCAAATGTTTTCAATCTTGAACCAGATCTATTACAGGTTTGCTAAATCACCCAGATTTACTGATAAAAGTGTATCCTCTCCAGTCTTAGATAAAACAGGACCGTTGTGTTACATTTTATCCAACTTTTTAAATTTTCTTTGAAAAGAAAGTTTGGAGGTTTTAATGTTTTTTACCCACTAGAGTGCTGCATTAACACACAAACATGCGCTGGCATTTATTTTAAAGGGCACCCTAGACACATTCTGGAAATGCACTGCAATGCAACTCTATTTGTGTGCCATGTGCTGCATTGCATTGTATACAGCAGTGCAGATCCGCATGGTATACCTATAGCAGGAACTCGCCCCTAATCTGATCTGTGTGCTCAGTAAACTCCCGTATACACTAATTTAATACATGTGTGGTGTAATGTAATGATCCTTTTGTCCTGGGTTTTTGTTTTATTTTTTTTAGGAGTCCAGCTCTGATTGGTTGTTTCATCGTGGATAGGCTGTACTTTGAAGAGATTGGTTTACTGGATGAAGGAATGGAGGTGTATGGAGGGGAGAATGTGGAGCTGGGTATTCGGGTAAGTCCTTTATAATATTATTATTTATCACATTTGTAATGAAACTAAAATCTGTTGCGTTCTTGGTCACTTGCAGTTTATCAAATTTAGCTGCCCCCCAAAAATGGTTATTCCTGGTATGAATGGGCCTGTGTTTTCTCCTATTTTCAGGCATTTTTCTTGCAGTACCATTGCTGAGTGTTTTTTAAGACTCTACATGTATTGTGCAAATGCTTTTATAATGCCAGAGAGAGGCCTGTACTTAGCACGTGTAAGCACTCCCTGGCACCTATTGGCACTTGCTGATCACATGGAAATTTGAAGGAATAGCCATAAAGCGGTGTAGGAAATCCGGGAGCTGGCTGCATCAGTGTGCATGCATTGCTTTATAAATTGCAATTTAGGGTTTTCAGTATTTTAGCATTAGCTCATGTTGTCCTTTCACATATCTGCTGTCATGCTCTTTTTGAAGAGCGCTTAGCTTTGTTGTTCAGGGACAGAATCTTCTCATTTCTCCTTAATCTAGAATTACAGCTCGGCTTTCCCCAGAACAATGCCGCCAGTTCTGTTGGCTCAGCACTTGGTGCTGGTAGCTGCTGATAGTACACGATACAGCGATGTTACAGATCAGATTAAAGCCCACAAGCGTGACAATCCGGACATAGCGGATCTCTGATGACGCTGCTTCTTATCTTGTTAATTGCTTGACGACCGATGTTCCTCCACTCTGCTCTTTTGTGGAAATTACTTATTTTTAGGCTTCAGAGTCAGCGGAGGGGAAAGTTTAATAGTGCTCACAAGAGGGTTTTCTCTCATAGTGTAGAAGTACATTGGGGGAGTTTATGTTCCTTAGTCTTTTATGTGTACATAAGGCTTAGACGTTTTCCTCAGGGTTTAACCTGAGGCTTTAAAAGCCCATGTTTAAAATTTCCATCCATTTTTTGCACGGGCAAATCTAAACCAGGACTGTTCCTTGAGGCACGTTCATGAGAGTTATCTATAACGTTGCTTGAAAAATTAAACCGCTGGGAAATGCCCAAAAATGCGGGTAAACGCTTCCATTCATTTCAGTAGGGCGTTTTTCCGTGTTTATAAGAACTAAGAAAGTAAACGCAGGAAAACAGGGCACAGACGTTTTCCAACGTAATAAAAATGCATATAAACACAGTAACAACATTCACATGCGTTTTTTAAAATGTTCGTGTAGACCCAGCCTAATGTAGGGTTTAACTTTTCAATTAAATTTTAAAGTAACCACCAAAATATTTGCATATTTTGTCACGCTTAGCTTGCAATGTGCCTCTGTAAAGTGATGCCATGTCTGTTATCTCTTCATTGTCATTTCCATCTTCTTCTATGTGTTGCAGTCTTTACACAATTCCTGTCTTCATGTGACAACATTGCATGTGATACTGGTGGAATCAACAGGCAAAAATCTACGGCTGCTAAGCTCTAATACACTTTTGCTCTTGGGTATGGTTACCATAGCCTAGGGCAGGGGTCTGCAACCTGCGGCTCTTCAGCCTCCTTGTTGTGGCTCCCTTCGGCTGCTGCGTGGAGGTCTCTGATGGGGGATCCCCTTCCTCCCAAGACACTGCGGAGGAGGGGGATTCCCTATCCGGTGTTCTAATGAAAAAAATCTACCAGTGAAATAAATCCACCACGGGGCGTGTACAAATGGGTGTGTACAATGACATCCCCCTCCTTTGAACCCCAATTCCTCTGGAATGGGGAGATGTACAAAACCAAAAATGTAGGTGCAAGTGGGGGACACCTGTGACTAACACCCCCTAAAATTTAATTGTTAGGCTATCATCAGAACATAAAGAACTCTGCCCATCAAAAAAATCTACCCTGTTACGTTAGAAGCCTCCAGCTTCTAATGTAACAGGATGATACGTTAGAAGCTGGAGGCTTCTAGGGGCATAGTTCAGTGTTTAATTTATTTCAAAGTAGGCCTACACATGCACACTTGTTGTAACAGGTAAAATTAAAAAAATATTAAAACTTTTAAAAGTTTAAAAACTGTGTTATGTTTTGCGGCTCCAGACTATTTTTCTTTAGTGGAAGAGGAGGCAAAATGGCTCTTTTGATAGTAAAGGTTGCTGACCCCTGGCCTAGGGTGCTATTGTAGCCGGGGGGTAGCATCAAAACTTCCCAGTTTTAAAGAACATCAAGATATAAGTTCACAAGTTTAAAAACTTGTAAAAGTACAACATTGGGGGTGCTGTTTCAAAAAGCAAGTGTGCCTGGGAGCCCTAAATTGAGCATGCAAATTGGGGATCCCCAGGGACCACTTCTTTAGCAAGGAGTATTCGGTAGGGCCCCATAACTTTTTACCTGCCAGCTCACTAAGCTATACCTGTCAGATTAAGGAGCCTGTTCGCTACCTTTATTTGAACCCCAATTTCTTTGTATCAGGGAGGTGTAGGGAATCACAAATGTAGCTGTAAGTGGGGGACACTTGACATGATTACAACATAATAAACTCAACCCATCAAAGCTTGTCTACCCATGCTGCCCTGTCATATAGCACCGTCCACTTCCCTTCCTTGATCCCCAATAGCTGGCCCACACATAGCTGTCTGCTTACCCTCTTTGAAGCCCAATTTCTCAGGAATGGGGAGCTGGAGTTGTCATCTCTGGAAGTACCGATTGCACAGTTATTGGGTCACTGCTGTTTTAAGAAAATTGTGCATTGAACTTAAATGACAGCTCTGTGTTGATGGATTGATATCGCTAAGTGTGCGACGTGATTTCCCTATATGATTGCATGTTCCTAATGACAATTTCAGTCCTCGTCTTGGGAGTTGTAACCGAAAATTAAAATCCAGCGGTTAGCGAAGACGCAGCGTATTCATTCCCATCCTAACGACTTTATGAGCAGCTGTCATCTTTTAGCCGCACATATGTTGTGTTTGGGGAATTCACTCTTGGTTGCCTTATCCATGCTGCCACAAACTTCTCTTTCCACGGCGACTCGCCGAGTGCCGTAATAACTTATAGCGACACCTGTTCTGTTTTTTCCTGTGCCATCGATTGATGGCACCTTAACAACATTTCAAAATGCCGAAGCGCACGACTTCCCCCTGCGCAAGTCGATTAAATATTCTTTACCCCTAACCAGCATTCCTTTCCACTCCCGCACACTTGTCTTGCTTTACGCCATCTGTTTGGTGGTGGCATGTAAAATATTCCGGAATATATCAATACAAAAGTAAAGTAAGAGAAATGTATAGACTTTTTTCTCTTTTTGATTAAAAATCATTTGCAGCTAAACTCACTTTAAAGATTCCCCTAAAAGCCGTGCTATTAAAGAGAGTTTTGTGAAAGGTATCTGACCTGTTAATCATTTTTATTTGATGAAACTGATTTATGGGAACAGGATGTATAACAAGAGAATTACTGATCTGCAGGCGGACGTTTTATCTGACTTACCTAGCAAGGGATTTTAAGTTTTTTTCACCGTAAGTAAAGTTTGGTCCCAGATCTGCCCCAGACCAATAACTGGAAAATAAAGTAGAATAACCACATTGATGGGGGTCATCTCCTGCTAGTAAGCTTCCAGTGGTAGATTGACAGCACAATGGTCTACAGTAACTGGTTTACAGAAATCTAAACAAAAATGTGGGTACTTATAGCATGTGATAACCCAAGAACAGAAATTTAAAGCGGACCATTTACCCAAATTTTTACTTTATGTTACTCCCTTTCTGCCTTCACTGGTGCTGCAGTAAAGACAATGGGAGCCACGTACGTCACATATTTCAGGACGCTTCAGGCTGATCCTTCCGTGCATTTCAGGTCTGGGGCATGTGCAGAAGGGGCTTTTTCCTGTAAAAAAAAGTGACAGTCTTATGCATGTGCGGGAAACATCAGCCGGTCTCGTTCCTGTACAGTGTGAGATCAGGTGACTTAGGTAATAGATGGAAGAAGATGGCGGCGCCAGTACTGCCTCCACGCTGGAACAAAGAAAGAATCCAGGACGGCTGGGGACCAAAGCAAGGCCAGGTGTAGAGGGATATAGGGCTCTGCAGAAGGGAAGTGGTGTGTTTAATATATTCTGCTTTAATGTACTACTAGCTGTTAATTTTTTCCTAGTAATCTTAGCTTCCAAATGTGCAGCATTCAGGCTAAGGAACAGGAGTGCAGAACTATACTTAAAATAATAAAAAAAAAAAAATCATGCAAATTCTCATTGGTCAGCGCTGGGGGCCGCTGTCTTTTCCTTCCTTCATCTGGCTAAATCACTTGATCTTGCACTACACAGGCACGAGAACAGCGACATAGCCTGCTATAGATGGGGGGAAAAAATTATTTCCAATCTCACTGCGCATGTGTAAAATTAGCATTTTTTTTAAATTTTTTTTTAACCCATTGCAGGAAAAAGGTCCTTCTCTGAGATCCGGCATGCATGGTAAAAGACAAAAGATAACCTTTTTATGTGAATTAAAAATTCGACTCTTTTATATAAAGTAAAAATTTTGGTGATAGGTTCACTTTAAGGGCAAAAATTGAAGGAAAAGGTTAACATTGTTTAGGGTGCCGCAAAGACACAATTATTATTTCTAGAAGTCTCCTATAAGATTGCACATCTTCAGTTTAGGTCCCCTGTAAATCCATCTGGATTTTCTAGACAGATGGTTGTAATCTGTTTGTAGAATACCTATAAATATATAATGAATGAGTTACTATCATGGATCATTGAACAACAATGTGTACATTTTCAGAAAACACCGCTGAGAATATACATTTATTGACAAGGTGTTTATTGCATTTGTATTCCCCTATCAGTGTTTGAAGTCAAATTTATTGCCGCCATTTAAAGAATTCTATATATTGATTACATTCTTGTGAATGTATCATTAGGGATCGGACCAACTAAACAATATAATAAAATGGGATCCTTGGACGTGCTTCATTAGGTCCTATTGGGCACTCACAATGCTTCTGAAGATTATTATTCTGAGTATAGATTGGATAGAGCCGTCACTTTTCATATTTTCGGGGGAATTGTGCACAGTTTTAGCTACTAGTAATTTTACCTAAAACAAATTCTGCTGTGGCAGTGACAACTGTTTTTTTTATATGATAAACCATAATTGTAATATTGTATTATTGAGGCCATTTATGTTCCGATTTCACAGGTAATGATACTGATAAATCAGAAAGACACTAAAATAGTCCTTATATTACAATGAGAACTAGGGAATGGAGTGTTCAATGGCATAATATTTTTTTACCTAATACCAGGTAGCATTTTCAAAAACAGCATTAGAATGCCTATTTGTTTCTGGGCTCTTTGGGACTTTGTAATCTAGTTACATCAAAATGCAGCAAGTCTTTCATATGTGGCATGGGAGGATCTAGAGGCGGATAGGAAGGGGTGTAAAATATGCAGCTGCACAAGGGCCAGAACCCTTCTCAGCCAACAAGGGTCCATAGGGAAGTTGGTGGACCTTCATCAGTCAGGTGGCCTACATCCACCACTGGGAGGATTTTCTTTATCATTCTGGTCATTGTAGCTTCCATTATTCATTTGACATATCGCCAATTACTCAAACTCTCAAAAGAAATCTGTCTTGTCCAGTTAACTTATGACTATGAGGGAACCTCGCAGTAGCTTACAGATCAGACTTTGAATAGGGAACAGAGGGAAGCTCATAGCACCCAGGAATAAGGGAAGAGCAGGTGAAGGTCTGAGCAGGTTAGCAGTGATCACTGTGTGTATCTCAATGCTGAATTATCAGTGACACACATTGGCTGTCTGCTTTTTGCCAGCTGAGAGTTTATGTATAAATTCAGCAGTTGTTACACCAACTACTGGCAAAAAACAGATGCTTTCTGTAGGGTTTATAAACACTGTTTAGGCTGCGATGGAGAGATTCAAAGTAACATTGTTTCTTTTGTACTCACCTTGTGCTATTCATCTGCAATTCAAAAGGTTGACCTCAAATCTGAAAATAACATCAGGAAAAACAACCTGACCATTAAAAAAATAAATGTTGGTTATTATTTATGCTTTAACTAACTAAACTTTTCCTGAATTAATCCTAATTACCACCTACCTGCCCTTAGCTTTTTCTTTCCAGCCAATTTTCTTATTTGAGTTTTTCCAATCCATCTTAGTTGCCTTTTGTTCATGTTATTCACAACGCTCCCTGTCACTTCTGATGAAGACCACAATTGGCAGTAACATATATTACACAAGTATGGTCCACTATTGTCACCGAGTTGAAACAAATGACAAAGAATTATACATACTCAGAGCTTTAGTAAGTAAAATGTCATTTCATGTGTGTTTATATTCACTATGTGACTCCGAACCGTATCATTTCAGTTGGCATCATCTGCAGCCCTGATACCATATTAATGCGCTGGAGCCACACCAGAGTTGGAGTTTTGCATCTCCCATAGCTGTAGACTAAATGTCCAGGTGAATTAATTTCGGGCTGCAAAACTTCCTGGTTTGTATCTGCCTTGACTGTAATGCCAACGAAGACCGTTCAAGGTCACACAGAGTGAACACATTGTGTACTTGGCATACGGAGCCCTCCAATCAATCTGCAGGCTTGGCTTAAACCACCGTACATGATTGCAGATGGAATCCGCAATTTGGTGTCCAAGTGTATGAGCTGCAGCTGTTAAACCCTTCATATCAAAGTCATATCTGACTAGGAGAGTCGCCTCTGCCTGTTGGGGCCAGTTAATCAGGAAAAGCTAAAATCTCTGGGCAAAGCACTAAATGCAGCCACCAAGTTAAAAGCCGTTTACATATTTTAAGCAGTATGCAGTGTTTGGCATAATCAAAGTCATGTTCAATAAAGTTTTGGTACATGAAAACAGGAATTCTGTGTCTGGTAATGTACTGATTGTGTGGAGTCAGACGCCCACTAACCATTATTTAATTATGTTCTTGTCTGGCATTGTTATGAATTTTCCATGTTTATGTCACCACAAAGCACTGGTGATAAGAAGGGTCGTGCTTTTGGGTTTTTTGTGTTAAACCTGCATTACCTGTTCCAGTTAAAAGAATGAGGTTCTTTACAGCATGCACGAAATGCCTCATCACAGCAGGTCTGTATCTGGGAACCTTTACATCACCTATTTTTGTAAAATTTTCAGACAGTACCTTCCTTTCATTTGGCACATGGGTGTTTGCAGATACAAGAAGCCGTTACCATGTGATTGGCAATATGCCGCTCCTGAACAGGATCCAAGGGGCAGGGAAAGGCAGATAGAAGTGTGGATTTGGTTGTAAAGGCGGCACCATTGTGGTAAAATGCATCCTGCAGAAGTAATTTTTTAGATAACATTTAAAACTGGTAATTGTTACCAAACCTTTACAGGTCACATATCAGAACCTGGACATATTTAATTTTAACTTGGATTTCCTCCATATGAAAGCACACTTGTCACCTTGTATTTCATTTCTTTTGTGTGTTCTTCCTGGCTAAAATACTTGTAGGTAAATTCGGCAGAATCATTGGACAGGTGGTGTGCTTGGTTAGTAAATGGGCCAGGCCATTGGAAAGTATACTATAGGTGGGTACATTGGAGCGGAATTAGTAAAGACTTGCCACCCATCAGCTTGCACCATTACTAGAATTTGGAACTCATATATACAGGACAGTGAAGATAAAGATGCCTGTATAGTCCATGCAGATAAGGATGTCTATATAGTCCATCATCTAGGTGTGTCCACTGTTAAAGCAGATGGATAGTCAAATAGTAAAAGTCTAAAGTGGCTCATTAACTTTTCTATTCAAGAATAATAAACAAGGAAAGCAAGCTGCAGGCCCCCTATCTGGTGGTATCAAATTCAGTAAGCCAACACCATAAAATTGGTACAAACGTTTTGAGGAGAAGTAAACAGGAAGCGGATGTTTTTGGTTTGAGATTAAATAATATTGTATTCCATGTTAAAGTCACATAAATATATACACATACTAACATTCATGTGTATATGGATGTCATCAAAGGGATTACATTTCTAAATGTTGGGTACTGTAAAGTACCAAATATTAAATGCCCCTGCAAGAGGGAATATATTAGCCTATGTT